>NC_079490.1:80364516-80592543 GCF_020520425.1 Spinacia oleracea
GAGCAGCAGCCCACGCAGCGAGGCCTGCGCGAGCTGCAAGCCCACGCAGCTCTCGCGCGCGCTGTGCGCGCTGTGCGCGCTGCGCGGCCTGCTGGGCCTGGCCTAGCGCTGGGCCTGGCGTGGCTGTTTGTGCGGCGCGCTTGGCTTGCTGGGCGATGGCCTGGCTTCGTGCTGGGCCTCGTCCGGCAGGCCTCGTCCGATGCTTATTCGTACGATGCGCTTCCGATTAAATTTCCGATTCCGGAATTCATTTCCGATACGAACAATATTTAACATTTCCGATTCCGGAATTAATTTCCGTTTCGAACAAATATTTAATATTTCCGTTTCCGGAATTATTTTCCGATTCCGGTAATATTTCCGATTCTGACAATATTTCCGTTTCCGGCAATATTTCCGATTCTGGCAATATTTCCATTTCCGATAATATTTTCCAATACGTACCATGTTTCCGTTTCCGGCAACATCTACGACTTGGATAATATTTATATTTCCGATACGATCCATATTTCCGTTTCCGGCAATATCATCGTTTCCGGAGTATTCATTTCTTGCCTGTGACGATCTCAGCTCCCACTGAAACCAAGATCCGTCGATTCCGAATATTCATAGATGGAGTATTTAATGCCATTAAATACTTGATCCGTTTACGTACTATTTGTGTGACCCTACGGGTTCAGTCAAGAGTAAGATGTGGATTAATATCATTAATTCCACTTGAACTGAAGCGGCCTCTAGCTAGGCATTCAGCTCACTTGATCTCACTGAATTATTAACTTGTTAATTAATACTGAACCGCATTTATTAGACTTAACATAGAATGCATACTTGGACCAAGGGCATTATTTCCTTCAGTCTCCCACTTGTCCTTAGGGACAAGTGTGCATTTTCCTAATTCCTTTGTCGCTCGATGCTTGCTCTTGAACATAAGGTAAGAGTTGTCATCCTTATTATGTCCAGAGGTGTTCCTCGGTTTCAGAGTTCAACTGATCAAATAAACAGATAATCATAGCCTATGATTCATCCGAGCACGGCCATGCATTTCACAGTTTCTAGCTCTCCGAGTGGCCTTGTACAACTTTTAAGCATCTCATCCCGATTTATGGGAGGACAATCCCAATCTTGCGATCTTGAGATTAGACTTCGTTTGATAGGTGATTACCTGAGCGTTGCCTTTATAGCCTCCTTTTACGGTGCGACGGTTGGTCAACGTCAAAGCAACCAGTTCTCAAACAAGTAATCTCAAATCATTCAGGTATTGAGGATTTAGTGTCTAATAATTTAATGAAATTTACTTATGACAGATTTTCATCTCTTACAGTAAAGTTTCATAGGTCTTGTCCGATACTAGTCTTCCCAAAGTAAGTATCTATGCAAATGATTATGACATTGCCATGTCCATATAGTTCAAGAAACAGAACTACTAGTCATCTTGCATTCTAATCGTCTAACGTTTTCTATGCGTCCAATTTTATAGAAAACTCCGATTAGGGACCATTTTCAACCTTTGACATTCAAGTTCACTTGATAGACATTTCTTAGTCACAGGACTGGTCCTGACAGTCTATCTTGAATATATCGTCAAATTGAAGGGACTCATCATTTAATAAACCACAAATTAAATGGAAAAATGAATTCATTTCATTTATTGTGAATGATTAACCAATAATGTTTTACAAAGATTTAAACTCTAAAACTTCAAAACATTAAACAGAGACATCAAAGCCATTCTCCAATATGCTTGATTCCCATAGCTGCAGTGTGCGAGTTGTGCTTCGCCTGCGGCAGAGGTTTAGTTAATGGATCTGATATGTTGTCATCAGTTCCAATTTTGCTTATCTCGACTTCTTTTCTTTCAACGAACTCTCGTAGAAGGTGAAATCTACGAAGTACATGCTTGACTCTCTGGTGGTGTCTAGGCTCTTTTGCCTGTGCAATAGCTCCGTTATTATCACAATACAGGGCTATTGGTCCTTTAATGGAGGGGACTACACCAAGTTCACCTATGAACTTCCTTAGCCATATAGCTTCCTTTGCTGCTTCATGTGCAGCAATGTACTCCGCTTCAGTTGTAGAATCCGCAATGGTGCTTTGCTTAGCACTTTTCCAGCTTACTGCTCCTCCGTTGAGGCAGAAGACAAACCCAGACTGTGATCTAAAATCATCTTTGTCGGTTTGGAAACTTGCGTCCGTATAGCCTTTAACAATTAATTCATCATCTCCACCATAGACCAGGAAGTCATCTTTGTGCCTTTTCAGGTACTTCAGAATATTCTTGGCAGCAGTCCAATGCGCCTCTCCTGGGTCTGACTGGTATCTGCTCGTAGCACTGAGTGCGTACGCAACATCCGGGCGTGTACATATCATAGCATACATTATTGAACCAATCAATGATGCATATGGAATCCCATTCATTCGTCTACGCTCATCAAGTGTTTTTGGGCACTGAGTCTTGCTTAGAGTCATTCCATGAGACATGGGTAGGTAGCCTCGCTTGGAGTCCGCCATCTTGAACCTATCAAGCACCTTATTGATATAAGTGCTTTGACTAAGTCCAATCATCCTTTTAGATCTATCTCTGTAAATCTTGATGCCCAATATGTACTGTGCTTCTCCTAGATCCTTCATCGAAAAACATTTCCCAAGCCAAATCTTTGACAGAGTTCAACATAGGAATGTCATTTCCGATGAGCAATATGTCGTCGACATATAATACTAGGAAAGCAATTTTGCTCCCACTGACCTTCTTGTATACACAAGATTCGTCTGCGTTCTTGATGAAACCAAAGTCACTGACTGCTTCATCAAAACGTATATTCCAGCTCCTGGATGCCTGCTTCAATCCGTAGATTGACTTCTTTAGCTTGCATACCTTCTTAGCATTCTTTGGATCCTCAAAACCTTCAGGCTGTGTCATAAACACAGTTTCTGTTAAAACGCCGTTTAAGAAAGCAGTTTTGACATCCATCTGCCATATTTCGTAATCGTAATATGCAGCGATTGCTAACATTATTCGAATAGACTTTAGCATTGCAACTGGTGAAAAGGTTTCATCGTAATCCACACCGTGGACTTGCCTGTAAACTTTTGCAACCAATCTAGCTTTGAAAACTTCAAGTTTCCCATCCTTGTACTTTTTCAGTTTGAAAACCCATTTGCTTCCAATGGCTTGGTAGCCATCTGGCAAATCGACCAAATCCCATACTTGGTTTTCAGACATGGAGTCTAATTCAGATTGCATGGCTTCTTGCCACTACTTGGAGCTAGGGCTCGTCATAGCTTGTTTGTAAGTCGCAGGTTCATCACTTTCAAGTAATAGAACGTCATAGCTCTCGTTCGTCAAAATACCTAAGTACCTTTCCGGTTGAGATCTATATCTTTGCGATCTACGCGGGGTAACATTTCTAGATTGACCATGATTCTCACCAGATTCTTCTAAAGATCTCTGAGTTTCATTTTGAATGTCATCTTGAGCATTCTCTAGAGTTTGTTGTTCGACTCGAATTTCTTCGAGGTCTACTTTTCTCCCACTTGTCATTTTGGAAATGTGATCCTTCTCCAAAAAGACACAATCTCGAGCAACAAACACTTTGTTCTCAGATGTATTGTAGAAGTAATACCCCTTTGTTTCCTTTGGATAGCCCACAAGGATACATTTGTCAGATTTTGGATGAAGTTTGTCTGAAATTAATCGTTTGACGTATACTTCACATCCCCAAATCTTAAGAAAAGACACATTTGGAGGCTTTCCAAACCATAATTCGTATGGAGTCTTTTCGACAGCTTTAGACGGAGCTCTATTTATAGTGAGTGCAGCTGTATTTAGTGCATGTCCCCAAAATTCTAATGGAAGTTCGGCCTGACCCATCATTGACCTGACCATGTCTAGCAAGGTTCTGTTTCTCCGTTCTGACACACCATTCCATTGTGGTGTTCCTGGAGGAGTCAATTCTGATAGAATTCCACATTCTTTCAGATGGTCATCAAATTCATAGCTCAGATATTCACCGCCTCTATCAGACCGCAGTGCCTTAATCTTCTTGCCTAATTGATTCTCTACTTCACTCTGAAATTCCTTGAATTTGTCAAAGGATTCAGACTTATGCTTCATTAGGTAGACATAACCATACCTACTGAAGTCATCAGTGAAAGTGATAAAGTAGCTGAAACCACCTCTAGCATTTGTACTCATTGGTCCACATACATCTGTATGGATTAAACCCAGTAGTTCATTTGCTCTTTCTCCAACTTTAGAGAAAGGTTGCTTTGTCATTTTGCCAAGTAAACATGATTCGCATTTACCATAATCCTCTAAGTCAAATGGTTCTAGAATTCCTTCCCTTTGAAGTCTTTCTAAGCGTTTCAAGTTTATATGACCTAATCGACAATGCCACAGATAGGTGAGATCTGAATCATCCTTTTTGGCCTTTTTGGTATTTATGTTATATACTTGTTTGTCGTGATCTAATAAATAAATTCCATTGACTAATCTAGCAGATCCATAAAACATCTCTTTAAAATAAAACGAACAACTATTGTCTTTTATTAAAAAGGAAAATCCCTTAGCATCTAAGCAAGAAACTGAAATGATGTTTTTAGTAAGACTTGGAACATGGAAACATTCTTCCAGTTCCAAAACTAGCCTGGAGGGCAACGACAAATAGTAAGTTCCTACAGCTAATGCAGCAATCCGTGCTCCATTTCCCACTCGTAGGTCGACTTCACCCTTGCTTAACTTTCTACTTCTTCTTAGTCCCTGTGGATTGGAACATAAGTGTGAGCCACAACCTGTATCTAATACCCAAGAAGTTGAATTAGCAAGTATACAGTCTATAACGAAAATACCTGAAGATGGAACGACTGTTCCGTTCTTCTGATCTTCCTTTAGCTTCAAGCAATCTCTCTTCCAATGCCCCTTCTTCTTGCAGTAGAAGCATTCGGATTCAGAAGTGGGTTGACTGACCTTCCTCTTTGCAGATTTGGCGCCAGTTTGCTTAGTTGGGCTGGCCTTGTTGCCACCTTTCTTAGCATTCCTCTTCTTTCCAGATTTCTTGAACTTGCCCCCACGCACCATAAGCACATCCTGCTTATCACTTTTGAGCGTCTTTTCAGCGTTCTTCAGCATACCGTGAAGCTCAGTGAGCGTTTTGTCCAGACTATTCATACTGTAGTTCAGTTTGAACTGATCATACCCGCTATGAAGAGAATGGAGGATGGTGTCTATAGCCATTTCCTGAGAAAATTGCTGATCCAGCCGACTCATATTCTCAATGAGTCCAATCATTTTGAGAACATGTGGACTTACGGGCTCGCCTTTCTTAAGCTTGGTCTCAAGAATTTGCCTATGAGTCTCGAATCTTTCGACTCGAGCCAGATCTTGGAACATGTTCTTCAACTCACTGATGATTGTGAAAGCATCTGAGTTGATGAACGTTTTCTGCAGATCCGCACTCATGGTGGCGAGCATTAGACATTTCACATCCTTGTTGGCATCAATCCAACGGTTGAGGGCTGCCTGAGTGACCCCGTCGCCTGCAGCTTCGGGCATCGCCTCATCTAGGACATACTCCTTTTCTTCCTGCATAAGAACTATTTGCAAGTTCCTTTGCCAGTCAAGGAAGTTTTTCCCGTTCAACTTCTCCTTTTCGAGAATTGATCGAATGTTGAATGAATTGTTGTTTGCCATATTAAAAACTACAATTGAAAAGAATAAACAAATAAATAACCATTCACAGTTTCTCTTAATAAACTTAAATTCTAGCATACATGCATAATTCAATGTTTATTAAGCATTTTATTCAAGTTATGTGTTCCGGCAGGTGTGAATAAAATGATTCCAAGATCCTAAAATCATTGAAGAACTAAGCACAGTTTGTCGACTTAATCCTAGAACATCTTAGGTAAGCAAAAGCCTTTTGCTAATAGTCTAGAAACTATTCTTGGTTGATAGGTACGTCTAAGAACTTATTAGGTAAACCTATCGAATTTGCCACGACATAAAAGGACTCCTTACTTATATCGTTGAGTTTCACCAAAACTAACATGTACTCACAATTATTTGTGTACCTTGCCCCTTTAGGACCAATAAGTAACACCTCGCTGAGCGAAAACTATTACTAGATTGATGTAAAGGATATCCAAGCAAGTGTATATTTTGGCATGGCACCTTTTAACTCAATTTTTAAGTTTGGAACTTAAGGCTCTTACTATGTTGGTTAGATTTTAAGTGAACTAAAATCCTTAATCATGCAACATAATCAAGCTTTTGATCTCATGCATTCTAAGACATATTTAAAACAATAAATAACTTAAAACATGCATAAGATAAATGTGATCTAGTATGGCCCGACTTCATCTTGAAGCTTTTACTTCAAAGTCCGTCTTGAAAATCTCCGTGGGAGGCACCATTTTCTTCAAATAGGATAAGCTATAACTAATTACAACTATTTGGTGGTAGGCAGACCATATTTGAATTTGAAAAATAACTTTGGTACTTTAGACCAATTACATTCAAATTAATGGTACGCAGACCATATTTTCTATCCTATTTGGGCCATACTAGTCACTTATAACCTGCAAAACAGTACATATACAATATATACCATTCACCCATTCATTATCATGAATGGCCCACATAGCTGGTTAGTAAAACACATTATGCATCACGTAAACATTTGCAGCAATTAATCAAGGGCACCAATAATCTACCAATTATTCAGTCCTTATTAATTCTAATCAAGTTGTTTTAACCTTAAGGATTTGTAGACCTAATCAAGAGCTTATGACTAAAAAACGCTCCCACTTAAACCAATAAATTCATATGCTTTACTAATTTTAAACATAAAAATGTATTTCTAGTCTAACCGGAAACATACAAATTTAATTAAAATTTAAAGCTCATATAAATTTATGATTGAATCCAAAAAGTTTAATTTAATTTCAGTCGTTTTTAAATTAATTCATGATTTTAATTTTAGTAAAATAATTAGAATAAATAAAATTTATTATAATTACAATATTCAAAATTAAAATCCAAGAAAATAATTTAAATTATTAATTTTAAAATTAATTAAAATTACGTGAACTGAAATTTTCAAATTAAACATTCAAAACGATCTAATCGTAACGCAAACACCCTACGCATTGCACACCCATGGGCCGCACGCACACAGCCATTGCTGGCCATGTGCGCGCAGCCCATGCGCTCGTCGCATAGCTGCTGCTTCCCCATCGCAATCCTCCGCACGCTTCGGTGCTCGCTGCGCGCGCCAGCGCTCATCGCATGCGAGCTATCGCTCGCAGTGCGCGCTCGCCAGCGCTCGCTGCGCGCGCTCGACCGCTCGCTGTGCGCGCGAGCAATTGCTCGCTGTGCGCGCGAGCCCTCGCTCGCTGTGCGCGCGAGCAATGCTGGGCGCAGCGCTCGTGGCACGCGAGCTTGCGCTCGCTGCGCGCGAGGTTGCGCGCTCTTGCGCGAGGCAGCGCGCGTTGTGGCGCAGCTCGCTTGCTGCCCACACGCAACTGCCTTGGCTCGCCCTTAGCCCATGCCCATTCGTCCACTGCTCGTGGAACACGACACAAGGCAGGGCTGCTGCCTTGTGCTCGTGCACTACGCCCTTGCTCATTGCATTCGTGCCGCACGGGCGACGAGCTCTCTTGCTCGTCGTCGCTTGCCCGCATTATACAACACCCCTTAAGGGTAACACGAAGCGTCCATTGCTTTGTGCGTGCAAGTTATATGAACGAATCGCATAAAAAATTTAAAATTTATAAAATTATTGACAAATTAATAAATATTATTAATTTCATAATTTTAGGGCGAAAAATCGAAAATTTATTATTCAATTGATTTCCGATTGTTATGGATTCAAGTCTAGGTCATAAAAATTTAAAATTTATCATAAATTTACAATTTTTATGGTGGTTTTTAATCATAGGTTTCTAATTAAATTACAATTAATTATGAAAATTAAATTAATTCTAAATTATTCTAATTTTCAACAAATTAATCATAATTACAAATTAGATTGCATAATTAACAAGACTAGGCATTCAAACTTGTTAAACATATGCATTAGGTCAATCAAAAATTCAAGATTTATCAACAAGAATCGCAAATATTTAATTTAACATCTTAAATTTACGAAATTTTGCATTCGGAAAACTAAAACCTTCGAAAAGTCATAGTTAGGCTTCGAATTTGAGAATTCTGGGTTCGGCAGAAAAACACTATTTTTGTCAAAATTTTAGAATGCCTTTTACATGCGGAATTGACACAAAAATCACTCGATTTGGATGAGTAACGAAGAAACTGCCGAAAAACTGCGTACGTATAATTAAATAAACGCAATTTGCAATTAATTAACAATTACGAAAATTAATCACCCCTTTTAATTCTTGCAAATTTGTAATATTTAACCATGTTCATGCAATTTAGATTATGAAAATAATAAGGGGCTCGTGATACCACTGTTAGGTTATGATACATATGACATTGCATAAATCATGCGGAAACAACCATTAACCCAGGACTACATATTATTTACACATAATCATATAGCATAATTTAGATGCATACTCTTTGTTGCGTGCCCTCCCTAGCTGCGCCCGAACCGAACAAGAACAAGTCTTTAGGACTCCAAGTGTCGTCCCTCCGTAGATAGTCCACAGCACGTCCGGATCCGCCTTAAGATTGACCAACTAGAATCGCCCTTAAGGTACTAGAAAATTTCGGCAATTTGAGCAAGATGTGTGTTTGAATTTTTCTCTCAAAAACTCACTTTGAATACTTTGAAACTCGTTATAAATTGTGAGCCCTAGCCTCATATTTATAGGGGTATGGAAAGGGAATCGAAATCCTATTCAGATACAAATTAATTAAACTTAGAATCCTACAAGAACTCTAATTTAATTAATTTATCAAATAGAATTAGGAATTTAATCATTAACCGAACTCTGCATGTTTTAGGAAACGTGCACGAACACAAACACTTGCACACACACGCACGGCAGCCACGATGGGCCGCCCATGCGTGCGCGCGAGCAGCCCACGCAGCGAGGCCTGCGCGAGCTGCAAGCCCACGCAGCTCTCGCGCGCGCTGTGCGCGCTGCGCGGCCTGCTGGGCCTGGCCTAGCGCTGGGCCTGGCGTGGCTGTTTGTGCGGCGCGCTTGGCTTGCTGGGCGATGGCCTGGCTTCGTGCTGGGACTCGTCCGGCAGGCCTCGTCCGATGCTTATTCGTACGATGCGCTTCCGATTAAATTTCCGATTCCGGAATTCATTTCCGATACGAACAATATTTAACATTTCCGATTCCGGAATTAATTTCCGTTTCGAACAAATATTTAATATTTCCGTTTCCGGAATTATTTTCCGATTCCGGTAATATTTCCGATTCTGACAATATTTCCGTTTCCGGCAATATTTCCGATTCTGGCAATATTTCCATTTCCGATAATATTTTCCAATACGTACCATGTTTCCGTTTCCGGCAACATCTACGACTTGGATAATATTTATATTTCCGATACGATCCATATTTCCGTTTCCGGCAATATCATCGTTTCCGGAGTATTCATTTCTTGCCTGTGACGATCTCAGCTCCCACTGAAACCAAGATCCGTCGATTCCGAATATTCATAGATGGAGTATTTAATGCCAATAAATACTTGATCCGTTTACGTACTATTTGTGTGACCCTACGGGTTCAGTCAAGAGTAAGCTGTGGATTAATATCATTAATTCCACTTGAACTGAAGCGGCCTCTAGCTAGACATTCAGCTCATTTGATCTCACTGAATTATTAACTTGTTAATTAATACTGAACCGCATTTATTAGACTTAACATAGAATGCATACTTGGACCAAGGGCATTATTTCCTTCAATACATACTATTACTTGGTTTGAAGCTGCTTATGAAGTGGTGGTCTATTTCTATAGGCTCGAAGAGAAAATGTTTGACATGTAATCAGAAAATAAGATCCTTCGACAACAATCATTGTTAGGAGCACCTGTAAACTCAAGTCAGAATTTACTCCAGTATCTGTGACTCCGGTACTTTCAGTTGTCTCCTATTTTTCTGTGTATCTATCCACTCTAATTTTCAAGCTATATCTCAAAAACTTTTATTTTAATTTGCTGTAGAAATTGCCAAATGGTCACCTAGTTAGTGAAGATTCTAAACTCAATGTAAGACTTACTCCATTCAGTCTTATTTCCAACATTCTTGTTGTACAAGATTTTGTTTGTCATGTCAACTTGCAGTCTTTAAATTTGGTGCTTTTTATTGTATTTGTAGGAGCCACAAAGTGCAACTCCTGTCAAGAAGCTAGATTTTGAATCTGAAAACAAGCTCGGACGATCCCAAATTGAACGCCAACGAGTATGATTTTGCAAATATTTTTGACTGCTTAGTAGTGATTCATGTTTCCTTCAAAAAGTAGTAGTAATTCATGTTGTCATTCTAATCGGAGATTGTATATTTGTTGCAGGACAATGCTCTCATTCCTTGTGTGGCAAAAAACATTGGCTTCAATCAGGGAAAGCCTGTGGCTGCATTCACAATTTACAAGTGTCTCCTCCATTGAAAATCATTTGAAGCGGAGAGGACTAGTGTGTTTGACCGCTTTATCCAGATGATTGGTTCTGCCATTGAGGTAAAAAAGTTCTGTTGTATTTGATGTGTTCTTAAACTTAACACCTTAATAATTCCATTATGAAACTTGAGGATTATTAAGGCTGTGAGATTGTCATGCCGCATTTCTTTTAGTTGCAATTGTGGTGTCAATTGTTTTGCTATAAGTAAAATTCATCTGCAATGGTGGGAACAAAAATTCTCCACCCAATAATGAAACAACCTGAAACCTCTTTACCAAAGCGGCCCAAAATCAAATCCGAACTTACTGACTAATAGATACTTGGAACGATTCCCTGCACTAGGAACAAGGTGAGTTTTCACCTGTGGCATGAAATACACCATATTCTTATGATTTTGCTTCCATTTGATTAATAATCCCCTCTTATTCCTGTCTAAAGTTGCACCAGTAAATTTGGACCCCTCATTAGTATTTTGCTGTCTTGTAGAATCAAGATGATAACAATGAGCATTTGGCTTATTGGTTATAAAATACATCGGCTTTGTTATTCCTTCTGCATCGGAGCCTGACCGTTATGTCATATTTTGACTAAAATAGTCGTTTTCGCTCCCAACTCTCCAATAATGAACCAAAATAGGAATATTAAACCTTTTGAATGTTTAATACACTTAGTATTAGGTTTCCGATCCTCATTCTCATCTACTTTGGTCAATTTATGCACATTTGAGGCTCGTTCGATCGTTATGTGTCATATTTTGACTAAAATAGCCGTTTTCGCTCCCAACTCTCAACTAATGAACCAAAATAGGAATTCTTAACCCTTTACATGTTTAAAATACTTATTATTATGTTGCCAATCCTCATTCTCATCTACTTTGGTTAATTTATGCACATTTAAGGCTCGTCCGATCCTTACATGTCATATTTGGATTAAAATAGCCGTTTTCGCTCCCAACTATCAACTAATGAACCAAAATAGGAATTCTTAACCCTTTACATGTTTAAAATACTTATTCTTTAGGTTACCAATCCTCATTATCATCTACTTTGGTCAATTTATGCACGTTTCAGGCTCGTTCGATCGTTCTGTGTCATATTTTGACTAAAATAGTCGTTTTCGCTCCCAACTCTCAACTAATGAACCAAAATAGGAATTCTTAACCCTTTACATGTTTAAAATACTTAGTATTAGGTTCCCAATCTTTATTCTCATCTACTTTGGTTTCTAATCCTTATTATCAACTAATTTGGTTCTTTTGTTGATATTTGGGATCGAAAATGCCATTTGATATAACCCAAATGACCCATAGGCGTGCATAACGAACTTGAAATGAGTCTTATAATCATATAACTAATCATATGAATCATGAAAAACGTTTAGAATATGGAAATAGGTTCGTTTGTTGGTACTTGGAATCGAAAATGCCATTTTTGGCAATAAATGACCTATATCGACCCAAATGATCCATAGGCGTGCATAATGAACTTGAAATGAGTCTTATAAATATATAACTAATCATATGAATCATGAAAAAGGTTTAGAATGTGGATATAGGTTCGTTTGTTAGTAGTTGGGATCGAAAATGCCATTTTTGGCCATAAATGACCTATATCGACCCAAATGACCCATAAGCGTTCATAACGAACATGAAATGAGTCTTATAATCATATAACTAATCATATGAATCATGAAAAACGTTTAGAATATAGAAATAGGTTCATTTGTTGGTAGTTGGGATAGGAAATGTCATTTTTGGCCATAAATGACCTATATCGACCCAAATGACCCATAGGCGTGCATAATGAACTTAAAATCAGTCTTATAAACATATAATTAATCATATGAATCATGAAAAACATTTAGAATATGGAAATCGGTTCGTTTGTTGGTAGTTGGGATCGAAAATGCCATAAATGGCCATAAATGGCCTATATCGACCCAAATGATCCTTAGGCTTGCATAACGAACTTGAAATGAGTTTCATAAACATATAACTAATCATATGAATCATGAAAAAGGTTAGAATGTGGAAATAGGTTCGTTTGTTGGTAGTTCGAATCGAAAATGCCATTTTTGGCCATAAATGACCTATATCGACCCAAATGACCCATAGGCGTGAATAACGAACTTAAAATTAGTCTAATAAACATATAATTAATCATATGAATCATGAAAAACGTATATTTATGATGTATTATTAGGCTAGAAATTAGGTAAAAAAACTATTCGCCTATAATTGGCATAAACCGTCGAAAATGCCATTTTGGGCCAAATATGACCTATATCGTCACAAATGAGCCTTATGTGTGCATAAATAACTTGAAATGAATCTTAGTAACCTCTAACTAGGCATATGAAACATAAAAAAGATTTAGAAAGTGTCCTTTGTAGGGATGTCAATGGGGCGGGGCGGATGCGGATGTAGGTCCCTCCATCCCCATCCCCACCTAAAATTTTCATCCCCATCCCCGCCCCATCACCCATGGCGGGTACAAAATTCATCCCCATCCCCGCCCCAACGGGTGTAAGCTAAAATCCATCCCCGCCCCGCCACCCAACTGGGTATCCATCCCCGTCTTATCCCCGCTTCATACCCGCGCTAATACCCGCCTAATTATTCTTATTTAGCAAACATTTGCCATATATATGGAGTAATTAAAGTTAACTATAGAAAAAAATACCTTATGACTAAAGTAATCTATATAATCGAAAAAAATACTCGTCATAACAAAAAAATTCCAAACAAAAAACATAAAAATCTCACCTAAATTTATATTATCACCTAAAGATGCGAATAAATCCAAACTCACCCCATCACCCATGGCGGGTATAAAGCGGGGCGAGTGGGGATGGGGCGGGGCGAGTGGGGATGGGGCGGAGCGGGCGGGGATGGGGCGGGTTCAACACAAAATCCACACCCGCCCCATCACCCATGGCGGGTACAAATTTCATACCCATCCCCGCCTACTTGGGGCGGATGCGGGGCGGGTCTCCCGCGAAACCCGCCCCACTGACATCCCTAGTCCTTAGGTTCATTTGTTGGTAGTTGGGATCGAAAATGCCATTTTTGGCCATAAATGACCTATATCGACCCAAATGACCCATAGGCGTGCATAACGAACTTGAAATGAGTCTTATAAACATATAACTAATCATATGAATCATGAAAAAGATTTAGAATTTGGACTTAGGTTTGTTTGTTGGTAGTTGGGATTGAAAATGCCATTTTTGGCCATAAATGACCTATATCGACCCAAATGACTCTTAGGCTTGCATAATGAACTTGAAATGAGTTTCGTAAACATATAACTAATCATATGAATCATTAAAAAGGTTTAGAATGTGGATATAGGTTCGTTTGTTGGTAGTTGGGATCGAAAATGCCATTTTTGGCCATAAATGACCTATATCGACCCGAATGACCCATAGGCGTTCATAACGAACATGAAATGAGTCTTATAATCATATAACTAATCATATGAATCATGAAAAACGTTTAGAATATGGAAATAGGTTCGTTTGTTGGTAGTTGGGATAGAAAATGCCACTTTTGGCCATAAATGACCTATATCGACCCAAATCACCCATAGGCGTGCATAAAGAACTTAAAATGAGTCTTATAAACATAGAAATAATCATATGAATCATGAAAAACATTTAGAATATGGAAATAGGTTCGTTTGTTGGTAGTTGGGATCGAAAATGTCATAAATGGCCATAAATGGCCTATATCGACCCAAATGACCCTTAGGCTTGCATAACGAACTTGAAATGAGTTTCGTAAACATATAACTAATCATATGAATCATGAAAAAGGTTTAGAATGTGGATATAGGTTCGTTTGTTGGTAGTTGGGATAGAAAATGCCATTTTTGTACATAAATGACCTATATCGATCCAAATGAACCATAGGCGTGCATAACGAACTTTAAATGAATATTAGTAACCTCTAACTAAGCATATGAAACATAAAAAAGATTTAGAAAGTGTCCTTAGGTTCATTTGTTGGTAGTTGGGATCGAAAATGCCATTTTTGGCCATAAATGGCCTATATCGACCCAAATGACCCTTAGGCTTGCATAACGAACTTGAAATGAGTTTCATAAACATATAACTAATCATATGAATTATGAAAAAGGGTTAGAATGTGGAAATAGGTTCGTTTGTTGGTAGTTGGGATCAAAAATGCCATTTTTGGCCATAAATGACCTATATCGACCCAAATGACCCATAGGCGTGAATAACGAACTTGAAATGAGTCTTATAAACATATAACTAATCATATGAATTATGAAAAATATTTAGAAAGTGTCCTTAGGTTCATTTGTTGATATTTGGGATCGAAAATGCCATTTTTGGCCAAATATGATCTATATCGAACCAAATGAGCCTTAGATGTGCATAAAGAACTTGAAATGAATCTTAGTACACTCTGAAAGTTGTTTTCGCGACCAATATAATTTCCGTTTTCGCATATGAAACTTAATTTAATTTATTGGTTTGCATGTACGTAAAACTCCAAGGGATGGGCTATTTACCAAAGAGGAGTTGGATGAAGTTCGAGACAAGTGAGCTACTTACTTCAACGATTGTGAACTACCCTCAGTGTAATAAATAGAGCAGACTTGTACTTATCTGTGACTCTTACATTATTTTGTTATTTATCGATTTAATTAATTAAATTTGAATTAATTCGGTAATATTATTGGAAATTTGAAATTTATATCATTTTTAAGGAATGTCAAGTTGATGTTTGGTGAAACAGTATTCTATAAATTATAATGCAGAATTGTATATTGGAAAATCATAAATTATATTGCAAAATATTAGGAATTATATTGTAGATTTTTTTTTTTTTTAAAAAAAAAACTCAAAATTTGCCCTTGTTTGCAACAAGAGCAACTTATGTGAAGCTCATAAGTTGCCATTGTTAAGGGAAACTTTTGATAATTTTACAAAAGTGACCCAGCCATAGGTGGCATTTATAAAGGGCAACTTATAAGCCTATTTTAAGGGCAACTTATGATGTTTTTTCCTCTAGTGCACAACTTACTCTTGACTGAACCCGTAGGGTCACACAAATAGTACGTGATCGGATCAAGTATTTGAGTGAATATATTATTCATTAAATACTCTATTTATGAACATTCGGAAACGACGGATCTCTGTTCCAGTGGGAGCTGAAATCGTCAAAAGGCAAAATATAGAATACTCCGGAAATGATGATATTGCCGGAAACGGAAATATGGATCATGACAAAAATATAAATATTATCCAAGTCGTAGATGTTGCCGGAAACGGAAACATGGTACGTATCGGAAAATATTATCGGAAATAGAAATATTGCCGGAATCGGAAATATTTCCAGAAAAGGAAATATTGTCGGAATCGGAAATATTGTCGGAATCGGGAATAAATTCCGGAAACGGAAATATTAATTATTTGTTCGAATCGGAAATAAATTCCGGAATCGAAAATATTAAATATTTGTTCGAATCGGAAATGAATTCCGGAATCGGAAAACGAATCGGAAGCGCGACGTACGAACGATCGACGAACGAGCTTGCGAGAGGCAAGACCAAGCGCCTAGCAAGCCCGCACGCGGGAGCAGCGAGCAAAGCAGGCCGAGAAAAGCAGCGCCCAACAAGATGGGCCGCTTGCTTGCTGCCAGCGCCCAACGCTCTTGGGCCGAGGTGAGTGCGCCCACTCGTAGGCTGCGGGCTGCATAGCAGCATGGGCTCAAGGCCACGCATGCAATGCCTTGGCCGATTAGAATTACTTGGTTGTCAAGTAATCGTGTTTTCCTAATTCTACCCAATTTGGATTTTTTAGTTAAATCTGAAATACTTAGGTACTTGATTAAACCTAAAATTCTAATGATATTATTTAACTCGAATCCTAATGGATTTAGTTATTCGATTCCTAGTAGAATTCAAACTCCGTTATTTCCACCATATAAATATGTGGTTCATGATCACAATTTATAATGCAATTTAATAGTATTCCAATACATTAAGTTCAAGAGAGAATTTAATATTTGCCTAACATTATTGTGAGTTTTCCGAGTGCACATAAAACCTTAGAGAATATTCTAGTTGGTTGAATCTAAGACGGATCCGAACGTGCTGTGGACTATCTACGGAGGGGCGACATTTGGAGTCCTGAACTTGTTCTTGTTCGATTCGGGAGCAGCTAAGGAAGGCACGCATCACATTGTATGTATCCTAATTATGCTAATTGACTACGTGACAATTAATTTGGATTCCTGGATTTATGGTTTTTCCGCATGCATTATATTGTTTATATTATTCATAACCTTACATTTAGAACATACTCCCTCAGTCCCTTAATACTTGACCTGTTTTGACCGGACACGCTTGCCAATGTATAACTTTGACCACTAATTTCTTTAACTACATATTATAAAAACTTATAAAAATATTAATATTTTGAAAATATATGAAGCCAATAATATATTATATACTAACATTCGTTTTCATACACTAGAAATAAAATAGGGTCAAAGTAAATTATGTGAATAGTGCAAAAACTCAAAACAGGTCGAGTATTAAGAGACGGAGGGAGTAAGCCATAAGGTATAGAACTTACACCATACGTTTTAGAACATACACCATAAGTTTTAGAACATATAGGCTTATGTTTTAGAACACATTTTAAATTTTATTACATACGCGAGTTTATTGTACTTATTGTCTTCTTACTTTAGTATTTTCAAAAAAAAAAATTGTGATGGTTGGTCAGGTACTCAGGTATGCTTTCTAATTCTTCGCGGGCGTATTTTGTGAATCTGGCCTACCAAACACACCGGTGCTTTAACTCTTCAGGTATGCAAATGAACTTTTCTTACTTGTTTGATAGGGATGTTGTACTGTGAAATATGCAGATTGTACAATATGAGTATATTGGGTAATGAGCTTGTGTTGTTCTTTTCTATTTGATTATGAACTTCCATAATGAATTTCAAAATTCATAGTCTATCATGTACATGGTATGGTGATTTCCTCCCTTAGTTTTTTATTTCTGAAATCTATTTTTTTGGGGATCTGAAACATGGGCATCGGAGTCTGGAGTTGTCTTGTTGTTGTGAAGTAGATGTATTTGAAAGGGTTATATCATCAACTTGAAAGTAATCATAATTGACTAAGTAAAACACTAGTCCGACACAGATTAGCTTACAGGCATACAATGAGTTGTTGTATACTAATCAAGTTTATAATGCTAGATATTGGACCAGTTTGGTGTGTTGGTCTGGTCTGAGCCTGCAGACAGACAGGTCAACTGTTTATGACTGGTTGTCTGAGCCTGCAGCCATTCATTTTGGAGGTGACTCGTTGAGGTTTCTAGTGAGGGATAGGTTTGCAGTTGACTTCTGCAAGTGCAGTAGTGCACCCTGCTTCTTCTGTTGGCTATTGGTTTTAGGTTTTAGTATGCCAGATAGCCTTCCGAAAAATAAGGGTAAAGTATATTTTTCTCTCATTTTAGAAGTAGATCAAAACTTTGTAAAAGTAAATTAATTTGGCTCAAAGTAAATTCGTTCTTAACTTCAGCAGGCATGGTAACTTCAAATGATTAGCCTACATACAACAAAACATCACCCACATTATCCCGAACAATATTAGTAGGGCCTACTTTCCCATCTTTAACTATAATGTATGTATTTAGCTTGAAGATGATTGTTGCAGGTGGCTGTCAAATACTTCTAATTGCATTAAGCAGCTGGCAAGGGCAGCATCTTGTAAGAGGTTTGCTTCGTACTCCCTAAGGCATAGTTGTTTTGGTTTTTTCTCTACTTTTATTTATTCTATTGAAAAACAACTAGCCTACTAGCTCAATAGGTAGAGCTTTGTGCAAATGCACAAAAGATGTGGGTTCGAATCCCACGTAGGTTAATCACGTAATTTTAAAACATATGCCACATTATCTAGAACAAAAGTTCAACTTTTTAGAACATGGACTAAAAAAGAGTTTAATATTATTAAAGTGAGAATATTCAAGTCAAATCACATTAGTTAGGTTAATAACCAACTATTAAAAACAATGTTCGTTAAATACTTGAGCAAAGCTCAATTGACTACATGTTTGACTCTTTAAGCTCGAATTACCTCAAACTAAGATCAAACAAACTAAAATTGGGTTGGGCTACACGGCTGCAGGCTTGAAGCCACTGGTAATAGAAACATATATGCTACACTATTTAGAACAATATTTATTTGTATCCAAAAAATATTTTAATTTTTAGAACATATGCTAAATTATTTAGAACAGTTCAATGTTTTAAAACATGGACGTACGAATTCTAGTAAGAGGGGTGTTGTTTAGCAACGGTTGGGAGAACCGATGTCTATTGTACATATTATACCTTCCTGACTAACCATTATCTTTTCTTTAGTTGACAGAAAATTTAACTCGTAATTTATTCCAGCCTATGTAGGACTCAAACCTCCAACCATGTGTAATGACACATTGCTCTACTATTTTGAGCTAATAGGCTTTTGAAAACATTTAAGAATAAAAAATAATTTATGTTTTAGGAAGTTTCAATTAGAAAGACACTCAAAATAGATACATAAACCTTTAGAACATATGCAACAATAATTAGAACATATGTGCAATAATAATTCAGAACATATGCAACAATAATCTAGAACATATGCAACAATAATCTAGAACATATGCAACAATAATCTAGAACATAAGAGGTATCACACAGAAGTACATAGATAAAAGTAAACGTATCATACAGAAGTACATAGATAAAAGTAAAGGTATCATACAGAAGTACATAGATAAAAGTAAACGTATCATACAGAAGTACATAGATAAAAGTAAACGCAAATTTGAAAATCATACCTTTGAATAACCAATAATTATACATAAGATGGTATCATACAGAAGTACAAGATTTTCTTATGTAGCATAAGATTATAATCCATCTGAATAACCACTATTTATACATAAGAAGAAGCATATAAAAAATTTTAACCAGAAGACCCACATGAATCCCTCATCCCATCTTCCTATTAAGAGAACCAGCAAAAGCAAGACTCACCAACACTACCAGAAAACCAGCTAGCTCCCTTTCCACTAAGTTATGGTTATTTTGATAATGATTACAAGGGATAATGAAGGACAATGTTATGATACAAATGAAATGAGTATTACCAATAATGCTATGATCATAAATTTTGATTTGGAGTTCTCACCTAAAACAGTTACAGCTCATCAGTTTGTCATGGGGAATATTGCTAAACAAATTAATAAAGTAGTAAGAATGCTCTTATCATAATCTGTCTTGTTCTGAAAAATGAGTTAGCTGTACATGGTTATAATTTTTTTCTATGATCACTACTACGAACAATCTCTATTGGTATGGAGTTTTGTATTTTTCCATTACTAGTACTGCACAATATTGTGTCATCTAACCTGTAATGTATATTTGTTTCCTCACTATGATTAAGTCAATAAATGTACAAAGAAACATAGATAAAGGTTTAGAATATACGCAACAATAATTAGAACATACACAAAGATAATTAGAACAGACGCAATGATAAAGTTTATGCTAGAGCTGAGCTAGTTTCAAAACAGAGCAGACCTACTTTCAATCATCAACCTGAAAATCAGCAATAATTAATAAGAGGAAGGGAATGAAAGAAGAAACCTTGGTCGATGTCTTATAAAGTCTTTAAATACCAACATAATTTCATAGACACAGGTGAATGCCCCTCATAATTCATAAATTCATAATTATTAGAAAAGCAGAAATTGTAAGAACAATATTATCACTCCACTACTGCATTATTGATGAATAGTTGGTGTTGAATATGGTTACAACAGAAGGTTGCAACACGCATATCATTGCAAGTGGAAGCATCGCAAGCAACGCGAATTATGATATTAAATACTAGATCAAACACATCAAACACATAAATCGACCAATTAGGTTGAAATTACACAATTGAAAAATAGACCCAAATTGAGAATTTTACCTTTGAATTAAACCTAAAAACTGAGAAATCCAGAATTTGATGAAGAAAATCGATAGTTTTTTCATAAATCTGCACGAATCTGGACGAATTTGTTGAAGAAGAACGAAATCAAACACACAAATCATCAAAATACATTAAATTAAAATATTGAAAACTAAACCAAAATTTGGAATTATACCTTTGAAATAAACATATAAACACGAAATCTGAAAAAATTGGTGAAGATAATCTCGATTATATTATGCAAAATAGCACGAACTTGAACGAAATTGATGAAGGATTTAGGGTAAAATGTGCGAAATTGTACAGGGAAGGAGAGAGAGAATGAAGTTATTGAAAGAAGTGACGTGAAAGAGGAAGAAGAAAGGGGGTAGGTGGGCAAAGAATTACAAAAATGCCATTACTCACATGATTGATTTGGGCGGTCAGATTAGATTTGATCCTACGGTGCAGAGAGTGTTCTTATTGAGAAAAGTGTTCTTACCGAAAGAAGTGTTCTTACAAGAGCCTTTGTCTATATATATATATATATATATATATATATATATATATATATATATATATATATATATATATATATTGAGAAAAGTGTGCTTGGTGTGCTTGGTGTTTGTTATTCGACAAACTAAGGCCCAAGTATAAATATATGTTTCATTGTGATTTATTCAAATGAGACACAAAGGTATTGTTTCTACCACGAATTTTTGAGAACATAATGTTTGTTTGCTAGAAATAATGTCCTTTTAGAGATTCGTTTCCAAAATGACAAGTGGGAGAAAATAGACCTCGAAAGTCTTCGAGGCGAACAACAAACATAAACGGACATTCCAGAGGCTTTTCGAAGTTCTTTAGAAAGTCCGAACCCTTATTCTTTAAGGACTTTAGAAGTGGCTTTTAAGAATAGAAATCTCTTAGAAGACTTTACAAGTGCTTCAAGGAGAACACAATATTCAAAAGACTTTCAAGTGTCTGTTGATATTCTATTGTTTGATGTCCTATACCCAAGTAGGCATAGAGTTCAAGTCACTGAAACTATGAGATTCTTCTATTAGATAGTGAAGAAACATAGAGTTCAGGTCACTGAAACTATGAGATTCTTCTATTAGATAGTGAAGAAACCTACAACTTGCAGTCAAACTATTATCATGTAGATTAATGAGTTTGTGACTTGTAAGAAAGCTATGACGAAACCCAGATTCCCTAAAATGGTTAGAGGCCATATATAGACTTAATGTTTAATTGGTTAAAGGCCATAAAACATACTTAGTGTTTTGATGACAAAATTGAAAATTTGTTGATTTGCAAGAATAATTTCACACCTATTGGTTGCAAATTGGTTTTAAGGATAAAAACCATCAAACATGGAATTGTGTCTTCACACACAAAACTAGATTAGTTGCTAAAGGTATCAAGCAAATTCATGGCGTGGAT
Source organism: Spinacia oleracea (assembly GCF_020520425.1). Lineage (NCBI taxonomy): Eukaryota > Viridiplantae > Streptophyta > Magnoliopsida > Caryophyllales > Amaranthaceae > Spinacia > Spinacia oleracea. The sequence goes on from NC_079490.1 coordinate 80,386,550, forward strand.
TGTGTTGAAACCTCATGCATAATCATAATGCTCAAGTCTATAAATCAAGCAATGATTGCATATTGGTACATATGGAAATTGGATGACAAAACGTATTCCTCAATCAAATGTTGGAAGAAACTATGTACATAGCATGTCATAGGATTTGTGGATCCAAATAAATGCTTGAAAAGGAAAGCTAGCTTATGAAATCTAAGTACAGATTTAAGCAAGCAATTGGGAATTAGAATTGTATTTTAGTGAAGCTAATAAGTATTCTAGTTTCATAAAATATACATGAATCTTATAGATATATAAGAAGTTTAGTGGGAGTACGTAAAACGTATTTGGTCCTTTGTGTATCACACACATATCTCTCTATTGTGAAATAACATTCAAATTCTAATGACTTAGATTTGAAAGTATTCATCAATGATGGACCAAGGCGAAACTTAGTACATACTGGGTATTAAGATCTATTTACAAAGATCTTATAATATTGTTTTAGATTAAGTGATGGCATTTACTAAATCAAACACAAAACACTCCATTGGAGATATTCGACCCATATGAATAAATCTAAGTAATGAATGTTTGAACTATGTATAATCATTTACTAAGTTAAACATCAAAGAATCTAATGACATTCTTCACCTATATTATATGTCAAAGAATTTAGCTGGATTCAGTATCTACTGAAATTGGACAGCTAAAGTTACATGAATAGAATTCAACTGGAAATTATTCTGCAAAAGAATTTATCATGTATGATATAATATAAGGATCACCAAAAATGTATCGTATGAATTTAGGCATGAAGAACATATACCAATCTCAATTGATCTAAGTTAAGATCAACTAGATCGAGATCAAGAACATCCTATGGTACTTGAAAAAGTAAATAGGAATAGTTCTTGATTCAAGGAAATGAAGATATGCTAAATATTGATGCGACACTCATAAACACTGGCAAAGGATCAAGCAAGATCCCCTGGAGTTAACCATTGGAAAGGACGAGCTACAAAGTATCGTGTTTTGAAATGGCAACATGGATTAAATACCATGAGTTGTTGTGTGGGAAATTAAAATATTAATTTCTATGTTCTAAGATACAGCCGGAAAGTATTCCGCATATCCGTGAACTGCTTGGATAAGCAAATCCAAACAAAGAATTACTAGCAACCTATACAGTTGAAGTACAGTACTTATTGCCTAAGAAGCAATGAAACAGAGTTGTTTACGTTAAGAGTTTTTCACTGAACTTGGGTAGATCACATGTCTGCTGACTTGATGGTTCTTCATTGCAAAATGTGTAGAACCACTATTGAAGTAAGAAATACTAGATCACATAATAAACAAACTCAAAAGAGGTATCATCCTATCTCGAAAGACATTCGATGAAAAAGGATATTAAGATTGGCAAAGCATGATAACTAAACCTATGCAACAAGTGAGAAACAACACTCACATTGTGGCACTGGAATCAAGCATAGCTTTGAATTCCATTAATTGTTTTAAAGATGGGTTAGAGGCCCATGCTTGTAAAACATTGGGGTTGAACATTTATCATATATGAAATGTATTTTTATATTCCATTTAATCTTGGTTTAGTATTAAATGATGAGTCCTTTCAATTTGACGATATATTCAAGATAGACTGTCAGGACCAGTCCCGTGACTAAGAAATGTCTATCAAGTGAACTTGATTGTTAAAGTTGAAAATGGTGCCGGGTCGGAAGTTTTCTATTAAGGTGGACGCATGCATAGAAAACCCTAGACGATTAGAATGCAAGATGACTAGTAGTTCTGTTTCTTGAATTATGTGGACATGGCAATGTCGCAATCATTTGCATAGATACTTACTTTGAGAAGACTAGTATCGGACTGACCTATGAAAATTTACTGTAAGAGATGAAAATCTGTCATAAGTAAATTTCATTACATTATTAGACACTAATCCTCAATACCTGAGTGATTTGAGATTACTTGTTTGAGAACTGGTTACTTTGACGTTGTCAACCGTCGCACCGTAAAAGGAGACTATAATGGCAACGCTCAGGTAATCACCTGTCAAACAAAGTCTAACCTCAAGATCACAAGATTGAGATTCTCCTCCCATAAATCGGGATGAGATGCTGAAAGTTGTACAAGGCCACTCGGAGAGCTAAAGACTGTAAAATGCATGGCCGTGCTCAGATGAATCACAGGCTATGATTATCTGTTTATTTGATCAGTTGAACTTTGAAACCGAGAAATACCTCTAGACATAATAAGGATGACTACTCTTACCTTATGTTCATGAGCAAGCATCAAGAGACAAAGGAATTAGGAAATGCACACTTGTCCCTAAGGACAAGTGGGAGACTAAAGGAAAAAATGCCCTTGGTCCAAGTATGCATTCAAGGCTAAGTCTAATAAATGATGTTCAGTATTAATTAATTATGCAAGTTAATAATTCAGTGAGATCAAGTGAGCTGAATGCCTAGCTAGAGGCTGATTCTTAGGTTAGGATTTCATGTTAGTTTATTATGCTTTTTAATAGTTTTTATAGTTTTTCGTATGATTTTTATAGGTTTCTTTCCATCTTGTGCTTTATAGGTGATTATGGTGAACAGTGCTGAACTGGTGGACTCATGGAAGATGGAGTTTTGTGCGACCGAACAACCATTTTTGTTCGATCGCACAAAAGCCCCTTTGTGCGATCGAGCTCTATTAAACGGTCGCACAAATTGGATTTTGGTAAACGACCGCACATGAATTCTTTCGACCGCACAAGAATTTGTGTGCCCACACATGATTAGCGGTTCGACCAAATTAGAATTCGAAGAAGACATGGGCCAAAAAAAGCTCATTCGATCGAACAAGATTTCCTGTTCGGTCGCACATGACGAAGGAGTTTGTCTTCGCTTTGTTTGCTCGCCCAGGATTAAGAGTTTACTCGAATTGGTTTTCTCTGTTCGACCGCACAAAGGGTATATGCGACCGAACACTGACGCGGGCTGCAGATTTTTGAATTAAAGCTTCCATTTGGGGAAACTTGTAAATAGATTTTTCATTTTAATTTTAGATTATTCAACTTTAGATTTACATTTTTATAATTTCTAATTACATTTTCAGCATTTCTAGAGAGAGAAACTCCTTTGCTTTGAAGCTTCAAGTTGTAATTTCTTCAACTCTCTTTCAATTTCTTACAATTTTAATTCAATTACTTAGTTCTTAGTTCTTGCTATTTTGTTATTGTTCTTTAATTCTTCTTTGATTCTTGAATTCCTCTTTGCCTTGATTTTAGTTTCATTGATTCTCAATTCTTTAATTGATTTTGCAATTGAATGCTCAACTTCTAGATTCCATCCTTCTACTCTTTCAATTACATGATTACTTGCCTAGAATTCATGAATTTCCTAATTTCAAGCATGTGTAGTGAGTAGACTTAGGTAGGGAAAGGGGAGAATCTAGGGGCTTAATTAGGGGAAATTGATGGTTGAATGTTGATTGATTGATGTAATTAATTTGATTTGGTGATAGGATATCCATGATTAATTGAGTGGTAGTTGCAAATACTATTTGATTGGAATTGATTGGATTGTATAGGCTAGGTTTGGCAAGACATTGTGAGCCTATTTTATGCAAGTGAATAGTGGTTCCTATATGCAAGTTATCTAGTTTAGGATTAGGCGAAAGCTCTTCCATAGATTAGATGCTTCGCGTGCTCCATCCGAGAGGTGGCGAGCACGTTATTCGATTCTATTCCCCTATGCACTAAGTCGTTGCATCATCATGATTGCTTGATTTTTTAGATCATTTCCCCCACTTCCCTAGCCTATCCCCTACTCCCTAGCGTTTCCCTATATTGTTTAATTCGTTTGATTGTTAGCTTAGTTTTCCTAGATATTAATTCAAACCAACTTTTGTCTAAACTAGCTTAACGCCTTGACTCAATGCACACCGTTTCTATGGGACGATCCCTATGCTTGCCGCTATAGCAATATAGCCGGTTAGTTAGGAGTTTATAAATTTTGTTTGGTCGGGTGGTTTTCTTTTCAACGACGGAAAATCGCCCTATCAAAATGGCGCCGTTGCCGGGGAACGTTCGTTGTTATTGAGTTTTGTTAAGACTAGTTTACCATTAGAAAATTACAAAAACATTGCATTCTTATTTTGCTTTCTTTTCCTTTTCAATACTCACGTGTTTCTTTGAGTTTGTATGCTTGATAGGGGTCGTGCACGTCAAAGGACTCTCCACCCTCTTGACCTTGAATTGGAGAGGACACTAAGGAGACTAAGGCGCGTTCGAACTCGCTCATCAAGCCACAACCGATTTGAATCCTTGAGTGTAGGTGTGGAACAAGAAGAGAGTGAGCAACCCTTTGAAACCATGGCACTCCCGGTCAAGAATTTGGGTATACCGGGAGCATTTGAAGCAACATGTGGTATCCAAGCTCCCACAACTAATGCTAATAACTTTGAAATCGAACCCGCTTTGATTAACTTGGTTCAAAGCCATCCTTTTTGTGGGAAGAGCAACGAGTCACCACACGAGCACTTAAAGTAATTCGAACACTATTGTGACACAATCAAGCACAATGGTGTGACATCGGACTACGTGCGGTTGACTCTATTTCGTTTCTCTCTCCTTGGGCGAGCTAGTGATTGGCTTGACAAGGAGGTCAAGCCAAATTCACTTCGCACTTGGAACGAGGTGACTAGTGCGTTTTTGAGCAAGTTTTACTCACATGGGAAGACGACGGAATATCGCCACAAAATCCAATCCTTTGAGCAAAAGCGGGACGAGTCACTTTTTGAAGCTTGGGATCGTTTTAAAGAGTACCAAAGGGAGTGCCCTCACCATGGGATCCCTAAGTGATTGTTACTTCAAACCTTCTACTTGGGATTGAGCCCAACCTCTAAGATGAGTCTAGATGCGGGGGCGGGTGGTCCCATCATGAACAAGACCGAAGATCAAATAGAAGAGATAATTGAGGATGTGGGCCAAAATTATCAAGCTTGGCACGTTGGTGCAAGGGACTATGATGGTAAGGGTAGGAATGATGATGGTAAAGGGTCGGTATATGCTATGGAGCAAGCTAGGATCATTGAGAAGCTTAGATCGAGATTGGAAAAGCTAGAGAGCACACCAAGTCAACCACCATCATCATCAACAATCCCACCGCCTTCGGCTACTCTTCTCACCAAGGGGAAGAGCAAGGTGAGTTCCTATGACACTATGCCTCCGGGCACATCTTTTTGTGATAATTGTCAAGATTTTGGTCATTTCCCTAATGCTTGTCCTTTGGTGCATAATGTGTCTTATGTGTATTATAGACCTTCTTGTGAAGGTGATTTTGATATGGAATATGCCCATGCCTTGAATGAGAGGTCTAGAAATGATAACCCCAATAATGAAAAAATTTCTAGGCAAGCACCTAGATGGGCCCCTATGTATGGATCCTACCAAGGCTATGGCCAAGGAGGTGGGTATGATAGTCAAGGCCGAGGTGGGTATAGAGCACAAGGCTGTCAAGGCCAAGCACCCTATGGTCAATCTCATGGTCTTAGCAATCAAGCCCAATACAATCAAGGTAGTTATAATCCCAACCATCAAGGTGGAGGGGGTTACAACTATTCTTATGGGCAATTTAGTGGTGCCTCTAGTGGGGGTTATCCGTTGAACTCGGGAGGTCCATATGGTGTTTCTCAATTTCCACCTCCCGGATTCAATGGATCGAGGACCTATGTCAACCAATTCCAACAAAACCTTAGTGGTTATGGCAATGCAACTCCACCACTCCCGCCTCTCAAGTCTAATCTTGAGGCTCTCATGGAGTCGTTCGTGGGGGCGCAATCCAAGAAGAATGTTGAGTTTGAGGATGGATTTAAGCAATCCAATACTCACTTGAAGATGATTGAAACCCAATTAACTCAACTTGCTAATACCATTAAGGAACATCATACGCATACTAGTCTCCCACCCCAAAGTCAAGCTCCAAAGCAAATGAATGCCATAGTGACAAGGAGTGGGAGGATTTTAGATGATGTTCCTAGATCTAATAAGGTTTCTAAGTCCAATGGGAAGGATCAAGAGGGAGTCGTTGAGTCTAGCGACAATGATGTGGTAGAAGAGGAGCCTCCCATCGATGATGTGGGTGATACTCCTATACCAAAAGAGGCAACTTTTCTACCTCTCACCACTCCTAAACTTCCCTATCCCCAAAGATTCATAAGGCACAAGTTAGATGTGCAATTCTCAAAATTCCTTGATGTTCTTCGAAAATTGCATATCACTATCCCCTTTACGGATGCGTTGAAACAAATGCCAACCTACTCAAGATTTCCTTAAGAAATCTTGAGTGGGAAGCGGGATTGCGACGTAAAGGAGACGGTGAACCTCACCGAAAATTTTAGTGCTATTATTCTTAACCAAATGCCACCCAAACTCAAAGACCCGGGTAGTTTCTCTATCCCTTGTGCTATTAAGAAGCTTGAAATAAGCAATGCCTTGTGTGATTTGGGTGCTAGTGTTAGTCTAATGCCTTATTCGGTGTTCGCCAAGCTTGAAGTTGGTGATCTTGTCCCAACCAACATTACATTGCAAGTTACCGACCGTTCGATCAAATACCCTATTGGCAAGATTGAGGATGTACCCTTGAGAGTTGGTGGATTTGTGATCCCCGTTGATTTTGTGGTCCTAGACATAGATGAGGATGTGCATGTCCCTATTATCCTTGGTCGCCCATTTTTGGCCACGGCGGGGGCCATTATTGATGTCAAGCAAGGGAAAATCACTTTGAAAGTTGGGAAGGATAGTTTGTTTTTTGACTTGAATAAGGCCATGAGTTATCCTAGCTCTACTAATGAGAAATGGTTCTTGGTCGACTCTTTTGATCCCTTAGTTCATGACATGCATGAGCACTTGCTCACTACTAACGATCCACTTGAGTTTCCTCTTTTGAATAGAGAAGGCTTAGGTGATTTAGGGGTTGAAGAGGCCAACTATAAGGAACTATTGGATTCTACCTCACCTTGCGCTCAATCGGAGCAATGCTTGATTGTGCTTGATCGAAATGAAGCTTCGGATAATCATGAATGCCGAATCGGTAAGAAAGCTCCTAAGGTAGAGCTCAAACCTCTACCTTCGAGCTTAAGGTACGTCTTTCTCGGTCCAAATTCTTCTTACCCCGTTATTATCAACTCTTCTTTGGATGATGAGCAAGTGCTCAAGCTCACTAATGTTTTGAAACGTCATCAAAGGGCTTTGGGCTACACCATTGGTGATTTGAAAGGTGTTAGCCCAACACTTTGTATGCATCATATCGAGCTTGAGGACAATGCCGTCCCACATCGTGAAAGGCAACGAAAACTTAATCCACCTATGGGTGAGGTGGTTAAGAAGGAAATCATGAAACTTTTGGCGCCCGGGATCATCTATCCTATTTCAAATAGTCGATGGGTGTCCCCGGTCCATGTTTTCCCCAAGAAAGGTGGGATGACGGTAGTAAAGAATGCACATGGAGAGCTCATTTCCACCCGGACGGTAACCGGGTGGCGTATGTGCATTGACTACCGCCAACTCAATCTTTCCACTAAGAAAGACCACTTTCCTTTACCATTTATTGATCAAATGCTTGAACGACTAACCAAACATAAGTATTTTAGATTTCTTGATGGCTATTCCGGGTTCTTTCAAATCCCCATAAACCCGGAAGACCAAGAGAAAACTACATTTACTTGCCCTTATGGGACATTTGCCTATAGGAGGATGCCATTCGGGCTTTGCAATGCCCCCGGAACGTTCCAAAGGTGAATGATGAGTATTTTTGGTGACATGCTCGAGGAAGAAATGGACGTTTTCATGGACGACTTTTCGGTGGGAGGTGCCACCTATGACGAGTGTCTCATCAATCTCGGAAAGTGCCTTGAGAGGTGTGAGAAAGTTAACTTGGTACTCAATTGGGAAAAATGCCACTTCATGGTGGAGGAAGGAATTTTTCTAGGGCACAAGGTCTCTCACCATGGTATTGAGGTAGATAGTGCGAAAATCGAGGTCATAGAGAAGCTACCTCCCCCGGTCAATGTTAAGGGGATCCGGTCCTTTCTTGGGCATGCCGGATTCTATAGGCGGTTCATTAAAGATTTTTCATTGATTGTTCGACCTCTCACCAACCTCCTCCAAAAGGAGTGCGACTTTCACTTTGATGCCCCGTGTCTCAAGGCCTTCAACACAATAAAGAGTGCCCTTATTTCTACTCCTGTAGTTCAAGCTCCGGATTGGTCTCTTCCTTTCGAGTTGATGTGTGACGCAAGTGATTTCTCGGTTGGGGGATTCCTTGGTCAACGAAAGGACAAAAAGCTTCATGTGATCTACTATATGTCTAAGACTCTTAATCAAGCACAAGCCAACTACACCACGACCGAGAAGGAATTTCTCGCCATTGTGCATGCCTTTGAAAAGTTTAGGACTTATTTGGTAGGGTCGAAGACTATTGTGTACACGGATCACGCGGCAATTCGATATCTTATGGAGAAGGAAGAGGCTAAACCTAGACTCATTCGTTGGGTGCTCCTCCTCCAAGAATTCGACATCAAAATTCGAGATAAAAAAGGAGCCGAGAATGTGGTGGTCGACCACCTCTCTAGGCTAGAACTTGGGGGTGAGGCTACGGATGATGTGCCGATTGAAGATGCTTTGAGAGATGATACCTTCTACATGGTTGGGAGTTCCCATCTCCCTTGGTTTGTTGACATAGTGAATAACTTTGCTTGTGGGGCGATCCCCGAAGATCTCACAACTCAAGAGCGCCGCAAGTTGAAGTATGATTCTAGGCGCTATATTTGGGATGAGCCCACATTGTTGAGACGGTGCCCGTATGGCCTGTTAAGGAGGTGTGTTCCGGATGAGGAGTTCACTAGTGTTCTTCATATGTGCCACTCCTCCCCTTGTGGTGGGCATATGGGAGGTGATAGAACCGCTTCCAAGATCCTTCAAAGTATGTTGTGGTGGCCCACCCTTTTTAGGGATGCTTGGGCATTTGTCAAGTCTTGTGATCGTTGTCAAAGAACGAGAAATATTTCCAAGAGACATGAGATGCCACAAAATCCTATCTTGGAGTTGGAGGTGTTCGATGTGTGGGTAATCGACTTCATGGGTCCTTTCCCTTCTTCTTATGGCAACCTCTATATTCTTGTAGCGGTTGATTATGTTTCAAAGTGGGCGGAAGCCATTGCCTCTCCCACCAATGATCACAAAGTGGTTATCAATCTCTTCAAGAGGATCATCTTTTCGCGTTTTGGGGTTCCTAGGGCCTTGATTAGTAATGGAGGATCCCACTTTTCCCATGGGAAGTTCAAGACCCTCTTGCGGAAGTATGGTGTTCATCACAAGGTTGGCGTGGGATATCATCCTCAAACTAGCGGCCAAGTGGAAGTTACCAATCGGGAAATCAAGTCTATTCTCGAAAATCGGTTGCCAAGAACAGGAAGGATTGGTCCATCAAGCTTGATGACGCCTTATGGGCGTATAGAACGACTTTCAAAACACCGATCGGGATGACTCCTTACAAGCTTATTTATGGCAAGAATTTCCACTTGCCGGTTGAGCTTGAACACAAGGCCATGTTAACTAGTGCGGGTGAGCGGCGCTTGCTTGATCTCCATGAGCTAGAGGAGCTCCGCATGAACGCATATGACTCGGCGAGCATTTACAAAGCCCGTTCTAAACAATATCATGACGCTAAGATTGAAAAGAGAGAGTTCAAGGAGGGGGAGAAGGTCCTCCTTTATAACTCCCGCTTGAAGTTATTCCCAGGAAAACTCAAGTCCCGGTGGAGCGGTCCATTCGATGTTGTTCGGGTCTTCCCGCATGGTGCAATCGAGATTCGGAATGACGATTCCGGGCCCTTCAAAGTGAATGGTCATCGGCTCAAGCACTATTACTTGGGTGACTCTATTAGCTCTTTTGCTTCCTTGGACCTCAAGGACCCCCCTTGAATTTGGGGGGATTTGTCAAGCTAATGACGTTAAACGAGCGCTTCCGGGAGGCACCCCGCGGCTTTTATGCATGATTTTGGTATAGTTTCTTTGAGGTGCGTTCACGCTTTCCACCAATGCCTTGTTCGTCGATTTCTCGGTGAGTTTATTCGGTTTTAACCGGTTCTTTGCGGGACTTTGTCCCATGGCATCTTCGGTAATATCCTTCTATCTCACATGCATTCTTTGGGACGGACATATTTCTTGTGGGGCATTTGGTTGGATGTGTAGCTGTGCCCCTCCTAGTTTTGTTTTAGGCCTTGAGGACATGGCCTAATTCAAGCTTGGGGGGAGTTTTGTTGTGTAGTTTCCTATTTGTGATGCTCATTTCTTTGAAATCATACCTTGTGTGCACTTGTATATATTAGTTTCTTTGTTTTTAGTTGGATTTTAGTTTGATTTTAGTTTGATTTTAGTTTCGTTTGCTTTCTTTTGTTTCTTTTTGTTTTACTTTTGTTGTGATTTCTTCTTTTCTTCCCTTTTCTTTCCCTTTTCTTTGTTTTCCTTTCCTTTTGTCAAGGCAAGTTTTTCTAGGTTTTCTTAGGCAATATTCTTGATTTGGGCAAATAAAATTGGAACTTGCATGCTAGAATGCTTTTATTCCTAATTGGTAGATGTTTGCACGGTTTCCAATATCTTGGGTAGAATCTAGGATTTAGGTGTTAAGAAAGTCGGTTAGACTTTGGGTAGCATGAGTCTTGAACCCTTGGTTTGTGGTAAGACGGTGTCGATCTCTCTAGTGACTTGAAACCGGAGAGAGTAGTATTTGCTCCCATTGGTGAGGATCATGTTCATATTAGCCCAAACACATGTTTACATATATTGAGTGGCATGGATCCTTGGCATTGACTTTCTTATCTCTCGAATTTGACTATTTCCTTCCCGAGACCGCGATCGAACTACTCTAGGGGACGATAGAGGCATTTCTTTCGGTGACTATTTTTCTTTTTAGTTTAGGACTTTATTTTCTATTTTTTCTCATATATTTTTGTTTTCATTTGCCCCCTTGCTAGCCATTTGAGCCTTTCCCCTTCATTTCTTATGAGCACATTACAAGCCTAATAGCCTTTATTTTATTTTCACCCCTAGAAGTGATAGTGAAGCTTTGAGTTATGAGGCTTGATGGTTTTGAATGATTATGCAAAGTTGAGGAATGATTGTTGATTGGTATGAGTGGAAAAGTTTGGGAATTATGTTGTACATAGTGAATAAATAAGCAAAAGCAAAAAAAAAAAAGAGAAAGGAAAGTTTTGAAAAAGCCAAAAGAATAGAGAAAAACAAGGCAATGAGAAAAGTTTCAATTGAAACACAAAAAAAGAGAAAATCAAATCAAGAAAAGTTCAAAAAAGAGTTTTAGTTTAGTTTTGTTGTTGAATAAGCTTGGGGGTACCCCAAATAAGTGGTATGAGTTTGTTTTGGTTCGATTTGCTTGAGTTGAGTTCATTCATTGCGCTTCACTTTAGGTATGAGCACCAATTACCAAATTTGTTCCACACCTTACCCCTAGCCTACGTTACACCCTAAAAAGTCCTCTTGACCCTTTTGAGTTGAGTCATTGTCGGTGGAGGGAGGATTTGGTCAAGTTTATGGAATGGGATTGTCGTGCTAAGATGTCGAGTAACCTTCTCTTCTCCCTTGCAATTCTTGTTTTCCGGCGCCTTCGCGGCGTCTTGAGAAACTATTCTTAAGGGTGGATGGGATCTAGAGATTTGACGTGGTATGCTCGGTTGAAGGGGAATTGATAAGTGCTTACCCTTAGTTCTCTTTGCTTGGCATTTGAATCTTTCACTCTAGTTAGGACATTGGTTAGCGTGCATTCGTTTATTTGGTTAGTAATATTAGCATTCTTTTGTGCTCGTTCCATAATAAAGGCCCTTTTCTTGAATTTTGTAGTTTCATTTTTCATTTTTCTTTCTTTTCTATTTTCTTTTCCTTTCTTTATTTTTCTTTTCTTTCTTCTTTCTCTTCTTCCCTTTTCTTGGTTTGTTTTTCATTTTAGGTCTTGCCTTGATTCAAATTTTTGGATGAGTTATGGGTGATTCTCTTTGGAAACCCTTGTGAGATCCCACTCGCCCTCATGAGCGATTGTGGGGTTTAAAGAGCTTGTTGCATGCGCTTAAATGCAATCGTGATTCCTATGAAAGTGAGGTAGGATGTATATTCTTGTACTTCTTGTTTTTGTATTTTTTAGAATTCGAATAATTGCTCATTCTTCCCTATTTCGTGCTTAGTTTGCTAGAGACTAGCAAACGCCTAGCTTAGGGGAGTTTGATTAGCGACATTTATGTCGCTCTTAGGTTAGGATTTCATGTTAGTTTATTATGCTTTTTCATAGTTTTTATAGTTTTTCGTATGATTTTTATAAGTTTCTTTCCATCTTGTGCTTTATAGGTGATTATGGTGAAATATGATGGAAAACAAGTAGAATTGAGCCAAAACAGGGGATGTGCGACCGAACAGGAGTTCTTGCGCCCGAACGTACAGTTTTGAACTGGTGGACTCATGGAAGATGGAGCTTTGTGCGACCGAACAGCCCTTTTTGTTCGAACGCACAAAAGGCCCTTTGTGCGATCGAGCTCTGTTAAACGGTCGCACAAATTGGATTTTGGAGACAGAATGCTCCAATTTTGGTAAACGACTGCACAAGAATTTGTGTGCCCACACATGATTAGCTGTTCGACCAAATTAGAATTCGAAGAAGACATGGGCCAAGAAAAGCTCATTCGATGGAACAAGATTTCCTGTTCGGTCGCACATGACGAAGGAGTTTGTCTTCGCTTCGTTTGCTCGCACAGGATTAAGAGTTTGCTCGAATTGGTTTTCTCTGTTCGACCGCACAAAGGGTATGTGCGACCGAACACTGACGCGGGCTGCAGATTTTTGAATTAAAGCTTCTATTTGGGGAAACTTATAAATAGATTTTTCATTTTAATTTTAGATTATTCAACTTTAGATTTACATTTTTAGAATTTCTAATTACATTTTCAGCATTTCTAGAGAGAGAAACTCCTTTGCTTTGAAGCTTCAAGTTGTAATTTCTTCAACTCGCTTTCAATTTCTTGCAATTTTAATTCAATTACTTAGTTCTTAGTTCTTGCTATTTTGTTATTGTTCTTTAATTCTTCTTTGACTCTTAAATTCCTCATTGCCTTGATTTTAGTTTCATTGATTCTCAATTCTTTAATTGATTTTGCAATTGAATGCTCAACTTCTTGATTCCTTCCTTCTACTCTTTCAATTAAATGATTACTTGCCTAGAATTCATGAATTTCCTAATTTCATGCATGTGTAGTGAGTAGACTTAGGTTAGGGAAAGGGGAAAATCTAGGGGCTTAATTAGGGGAAATTGATGGTTGAATGTTGATTGATTGATAAAATTAAATTTGATTTGGTGATAGGATATCCATGACTAATTGAGTGGTAGTTGCAAATACTATTTGATTGGAATTGATTGGATTGTATAGGCTAGGTTTGGCAAGACATTGTGAGCCTATTTTATGCAAGTGAATAGTGGTTCAATTCCTATATGCAAGTTATCTAGTTTAGGATTAGGCGAAAGCTCTTCCATAGATTAGATGCTTCGCGTGCTCCATCCGAGAGGTGGCGAGCACGTCATTCGATTCTATTCCCCTATGCACTAAGTCGTTGCATCATCATGATTGCTTTATTGTTTAGATCATTTCCCCCAATTCCCTAGCCTATCCCCTACTCCCTAGCGTTTCCCTATATTGTTTAATTCGTTTGATTGTTAGCTTAGTTTCCCTAGATATTAATTCAAACCAACTTTTTTCTAAACTAGCTTAACGCCTTGACTCAATGCACACCGTTTCTATGGGATGATCCCTATGCTTTCCGCTATAGCAATATAGCCGGTTAGTTAAGAGTTTATAAATTTTGTTTGGTCGGGTGGTTTTCTTTTCAACGACGGAAAATCGCCCTATCAGAGGCCGCTTCAGTTCGAGTGGAATTAATAATATTAATCAACAACTTACTCCTGACTGAACCCGTAGGGTAACACAAATAATACATGAACGGATCAAGTATTTAAGTAAATTAAATACTCTATTTATGGATATTCGGAATCGAAGGATCTCGGTTCCAGTAGGAGCTGAAATCGTCAAAAGGTAAAATATGAATACTCCGGAAATGATAATATTCCCGGAAACGGAAATATGGATCGTAACGGAAATATAAATATTATCCAAGTCGTAGATGTTTCCGAAAACGGAAACATGGTACGTATCGGAAAATATTATTGGAAATAGAAATATTGCCGGAATCGGAAATATCGCTGGAAACAGAAATATTACCGGAATCGGAAATATTGTTGGAATCGGAAATAAATTCCGGAATCGAAAATAAATTCCGGAATCGAAAATATTAAATATTTGTTCGAATCGAAAATAAATTCCGGAATCGGAAATATTAAATATTGTTCGAATCGGAAATGAATTTCGGAATCAGAAAACGAATCGGAAGCGCGACGTGCGAAACGATCGACGGACGAGCTTGCTAGACGCAAGGCCCAACACGAAGCCAGGCCCGCGCCTAGCAAAGCCCGCGCGCAGCGAGCAAGGCAAAGCCCAGCGCGCTACAAGCGATCAAGGCAAGGCCCAGCAGCAGCGCCCACGATGGGCCGCGTGCTGCCAGCGCTTGCCTTGGGCCGAGCCGCGCACCAACGCCCCTTGTGGGCTGCGTGTGTGCAATTCTACGTACGACTAATTCCTTGGTCGTTTAGGATTGCTTGATTAATCGTTTTCCTAATTCTACGCGAATTGAATGTTTACTAAATCTGAAACACTTAGGTGTTTGATTTAACATTAAATTCTAATGGATTAATTTAACTAGAATCCTAATTGATTTAGTTATTTGAATCCTAGTAGAAATCTAAGCCCGTTATTTCCACCCTATAAATACGTGGTTCATAATCACAATTTATATACAACAATTCAATAAGTATTCACATAGATTAAGTTCAAGTGGGAATTTAATAATTTTCCTAAATTAATAATTAACCTTTCCGAATAAACATAATACCTTAGAAAATATCCTAGTTGGTTGAATCTAAGGCGGATCCGAACGTGGTGTGGACTATCTATGGAGGGGCGAAATTTGGAGTCCTAAACTTGTTCTTGTTCGGTTCGGGAGCAGCTAGGGAAGGCACGCATCACATGTATGTATTCTAAATTATGTTAATTGACTATGTGGCAATTAATTTGGATTCCTAGATTTATGGTTTTTTCGCATGAAATATATGATTTATATTTTTCATAACATAACATGGTTATGCTAGCCGAATTTGATTTAAAATACATCCCTCAAAAGTCTATCAAGGGTTCAGCGGTCCGTGATTTCCTGGCCGATTGTCCTATCAAAGCATAGGAATAGAGTTACGACCTACCCGATAAGCAGATTCTAATGACAAATGACGACAGCTGGTCATTGCACTTTGACGGTGCCTCCAATCAATGCGGGTGCGGTGTCGGGGTAATCCTAATAGCTCCTGACGGCACTCACACTCTAATCTCTGCAAAGCTACGATTCAATTTTACAAAAAATGAGGCCGAATACGAAGCCTTCATCATGGGTCTGGAAGCCGCCTTAGCATTAGGTGTTCAAAAACTTCGAGTATATGGGGACTCCTCCCTAATCATCAACCAAATTTCTGGAAAATGGAAAGTCAGAAATGAAAGCTTGGCCCTTTACCAGTCCTATCTCGAGAAGCTGTCTGAACAAGTTGAAGAGATTCGTTACACATACCTGCCCAGGAAAGAGAATCAGTTTGCCAATGCACTGGCGAAACTAGCATCAATGATCAACATCCCAAACGGCATGGCTGAAATTCCACTTATAATTGAAACCCGTCAAGAAGGAGTATATGTCCATGCTATGGACGATTTCGAGCCTGAGGAAGACGGACCTTGGTTTTCAGACATTCAAAGGTACCGACAAACTTCCGAATATACGCCTCAATTTTCAAGCAAGAATCAAAGAGCTTTGCGCCTCCAAACAGCAAACTTCGTTCTATAAAGCAGTATTCTATGCAAAAGGTCTCCTGACACCCTCAATCTCCGATGTGTTGACAAGCACGATACACAAAAGGTTATGGACACCATACATGCTGGGGTCTGTGGCACTCGTATGTATGGGAGGATGTTAACCCTTAAAATCATTCGAACTCGGTACTACTGGACCACTCTCGACGGGATTGCTACTTCTTTGTCAAAAAGTGTCCCATCTGTAAAAAATGTGAGAACCTGAAGCACATTCCTCCATCCTTGCTATATTCACAGTCATCACCATGGCCTTTCTCAGCTTGGGGTATCGACGTCATCGGCAAAGTTGCTCCAACAGGCACCGGGGGTCATGAATTTATACTAGTTGCAATGGATTACTTCACCAAATGGGTTGAAGCCAGATCTTTCTAAATATTGGGTTCCAAACAAGTGGCCCAGTTCATTCAAGAAAATATCATATGCAGATACGGTGTTTCTCAGAGTTAATCAGTGATCAGGGGACCCACTTCCAAGGAGAATGAAAACCTATTCTCATAGTACAAAATTCAACATCATCGTTCTTCGCCTTATCGCCCACAGACCAATGGGGCAGTCGAAGCAGCTAACAAGAATGTCAAAACCATCATCATGAAAATGACAAAAAAAATTACAAAGACTAGGCCCAGAAACTACACTTTGCATTATGGGGGTATTGAACTTCAATTCGCACTTCAACGGGCACAACTCCATTTTCATCAGTCTATGGAATGGAAGCGGTACAACCTATTGAGCTGGAACTACCTTCTTTAAGGATAGTCCTCGAAAGCATAATCCGGGAAGCTGCATGGGTACAGTAAAGATACGATGATCTAGTAATGCTCGATGAGCGCCTACTTTAAGCCGCTCACCATACACAAGTCTATCAGCGCCGAGTGGCCAGACATTTCAACAAAAGGATCAGAACCCGAAACATCAAGGAAGGCGAGCTTGTCCTGAAAACCCTTTGCAAAAGCGTAATGGAACCAAGGGGAAAATTCAGACCCAACTCGGCCGGGTCATACATTGTCAAGAAAATCCTTTATGTGGGAGCAGTTGAATTAACAGATGTCGATGGGACTGAGTTCCGTTCTTTGACGAACCTGGATCAACTCAAGAAGTTCTATGTCTAAATTCAAATTCAAGTTCAAATTTCAAAAAGTTCTATAAGTTAGAACTACGTTCGGCCTGGTTCCTTAACGGGAAACGTAGGCAACCTCATTCCGAGGCCTGACCACCTTAATATACAAAAGAATTCAAGTTTCCTCAATTAAAGGCATCCTAAAAGTCAAATCAAATTAAAATATCAAAATTCAATTGTTGATTGTTGTTCTTATTCCAAATGTGCAAATAAAAAGAATGTTCAAGCGGAATTTGGCACAATTCTGAAAGAACTTTTATTCAAATGGCTCTAAGGCCTTAATGCATGCTAATTCAATTACAAGGTCAGGATCAAGTGAAGCAAATTCATTTCAAGCCCTTTCACTTCCATTAAACATATTTCCAAACACATTTTCTAAACACACTCTAAAACACATTTCCTACAAATACAACTTCCAAACACTTCAAGCCCACAAAGATCTGGGATTGGGGGACTATGTCGTGAGCCTTAAAGCCTTGAGTACTATCCCCTTGACCTTCTTGCAATCATTCATCAATCTTCCCCTTGCCCAAGCGGCGGGAGAAGGAACTGGCTAACCTTCCAAGGCGGGAGGATGACGAACCTCCTTTAGACCTAGATTGGTCAAGCACCGGACGGGCCACACTCCCGTCACCTTCCTCATAATCAATTGATGCAGGGCGTCTAGCTCTTGAACCCTTGGATCCCACTTACTCGGAGAAAGAAGTGTCCCTCTGGCTTGGACCTTTCATCCATACAACATACCCCGCAGACAGAGTGGCAGGCTCGGGTGGGAATTGAATGTTCAAAAATGGTTTGGCAACCCAATACCTCCTCCACCGTGTAAGACCGTCATTGTTCAGTACATTAGGCTTCGGATGCTCCATAGCACAATCCGAAATTTCTTGCCTCAAGCTATATTGTCTCATCACTCGAGCAGGAGAGTAGAAGGCTAATGAAGAAAGGCTTGGCACCCTCAAAACAGTAGAACCAGGTGCATGCCCCATGGAAGTGATTCCCCACCACGGAACTACCCACCTGATGGAGGATCCAATCTCCGAAAGCAAGCAGCGCCATTCATCCAAAGAAAGTCGACCATACTTCATGGGCCTCACAATGAACCCTTTTCTATTATAGCTCGCCATGTTTTCTGGCGGAGCCACCAACATGAGCCTCTCCATAAGCCAGACCTTGGGGAAGATACAAAAAGCAATTCAATATTCAATGTTCTAAATGTTAGGTTATGATACATATGACATTGCATAAATCATGCGGAAACAACCATTAACCCAGGACTACATATTATTTACACATAATCATATAGCATAATTTAGATGCATACTCTTTGTTGCGTGCCCTCCCTAGCTGCGCCCGAACCGAACAAGAACAAGTCTTTAGGACTCCAAGTGTCGTCCCTCCGTAGATAGTCCACAGCACGTCCGGATCCGCCTTAAGATTGACCAACTAGAATCGCCCTTAAGGTACTAGAAAATTTCGGCAATTTGAGCAAGATGTGTGTTTGAATTTTTCTCTCAAAAACTCACTTTGAATACTTTGAAAAACGTTATAAATTGTGAGCCCTAGCCTCATATTTATAGGGGTATGGAAAGGGAATCGAAATCCTATTCAGATACAAATTAATTAAACTTAGAATCCTACAAGAACTCTAATTTAATTAATTTATCAAATAGAATTAGGAATTTAATCATTAACCGAACTCTGCATGTTTTAGGAAACGTGCACGAACACAAACACTTGCACACACACGCACGGCAGCCACGATGGGCCGCCCATGCGTGCGCGCGAGCAGCAGCCCACGCAGCGAGGCCTGCGCGAGCTGCAAGCCCACGCAGCTCTCGCGCGCGCTGTGCGCGCTGCGCGGCCTGCTGGGCCTGGCCTAGCGCTGGGCCTGGCGTGGCTGTTTGTGCGGCGCGCTTGGCTTGCTGGGCGATGGCCTGGCTTCGTGCTGGGCCTCGTCCGGCAGGCCTCGTCCGATGCTTATTCGTACGATGCGCTTCCGATTAAATTTCCGATTCCGGAATTCATTTCCGATACGAACAATATTTAACATTTCCGATTCCGGAATTAATTTCCGTTTCGAACAAATATTTAATATTTCCGTTTCCGGAATTATTTTCCGATTCCGGTAATATTTCCGATTCTGACAATATTTCCGTTTCCGGCAATATTTCCGATTCTGGCAATATTTTCATTTCCGATAATATTTTCCAATACGTACCATGTTTCCGTTTCCGGCAACATCTACGACTTGGATAATATTTATATTTCCGATACGATCCATATTTCCGTTTCCGGCAATATCATCATTTCCGGAGTATTCATTTCTTGCCTGTGACGATCTCAGCTCCCACTGAAACCAAGATCCGTCGATTCCGAATATTCATAGATTGAGTATTTAATGCCATTAAATACTTGATCCGTTTACGTACTATTTGTGTGACCCTACGGGTTCAGTCAAGAGTAAGCTGTGGATTAATATCATTAATTCCACTTGAACTGAAGCGGCCTCTAGCTAGGCATTCAGCTCACTTGATCTCACTGAATTATTAACTTGTTAATTAATACTGAACCGCATTTATTAGACTTATCATAGAATGCATACTTGGACCAAGGGCATTATTTCCTTCAGTCTCCCACTTGTCCTTAGGGACAAGTGTGCATTTCCTAATTCCTTTGTCGATCGATGCTTGCTCTTGAACATAAGGTAAGAGTTGTCATCCTTATTATGTCCAGAGGTGTTCCTCGGTTTCAGAGTTCAACTGATCAAATAAACAGATAATCATAGCCTATGATTCATCCGAGCACGGCCATGCATTTCACAGTTTCTAGCTCTCCGAGTGGCCTTGTACAACTTTTAAGCATCTCATTCCGATTTATGGGAGGACAATCCCAATCTTGCGATCTTGAGATTAGACTTCGTTTGATAGGTGATTACCTGAGCGTTGCCTTTATAGCCTCCTTTTACGGTGCGACGGTTGGTCAACGTCAAAGCAACCAGTTCTCAAACAAGTAATCTCAAATCACTCAGGTATTGAGGATTTAGTGTCTAATAATTTAATGAAATTTACTTATGACAGATTTTCATCTCTTACAGTAAAGTTTCATAGGTCTTGTCCGATACTAGTCTTCCCAAAGTAAGTATCTATGCAAATGATTATGACATTGCCATGTCCACATAGTTCAAGAAACAGAACTACTAGTCATCTTGCATTCTAATCGTCTAACGTTTTCTATGCGTCCAATTTTATAGAAAACTCCGATTAGGGACCATTTTCAACATTTGACATTCAAGTTCACTTGATAGACATTTCTTAGTCACAGGACTGGTCCTGACAGTCTATCTTGAATATATCGTCAAATTGAAGGGACTCATCATTTAATAAACCACAAATTAAATGGAAAAATGAATTCTTTTCATTTATTGTGAATGATTAACCAATAATGTTTTACAAAGATTTAAACTCTAAAACTTCAAAACATTAAACAGAGACATCAAAGCCATTCTCCAATATGCTTGATTCCCATAGCTGCAGTGTGCGAGTTGTGCTTCGCCTGCGGCAGAGGTTTAGTTAATGGATCTGATATGTTGTCATCAGTTCCAATTTTGCTTATCTCGACTTCTTTTCTTTCAACGAACTCTCGTAGAAGGTGAAATCTACGAAGTACATGCTTGACTCTCTGGTGGTGTCTAGGCTCTTTTGCCTGTGCAATAGCTCCGTTATTATCACAATACAGGGCTATTGGTCCTTTAATGGAGGGGACTACACCAAGTTCACCTATGAACTTCCTTAGCCATATAGCTTCCTTTGCTGCTTCATGTGCAGCAATGTACTCCGCTTCAGTTGTAGAATCCGCAATGGTGCTTTGCTTAGCACTTTTCCAGCTTACTGCTCCTCCGTTGAGGTAGAAGACAAACCCAGACTGTGATCTAAAATCATCTTTGTCGGTTTGGAAACTTGCGTCCGTATAGCCTTTAACAATTAATTCATCATCTCCACCATAGACCAGGAAGTCATCTTTGTGCCTTTTCAGGTACTTCAGAATATTCTTGGCAGCAGTCCAATGCGCCTCTCCTGGGTCTGACTGGTATCTGCTCGTAGCACTGAGTGCGTACGCAACATCCGGGCGTGTACATATCATAGCATACATTATTGAACCAATCAATGATGCATATGGAATCCCATTCATTCGTCTACGCTCATCAAGTGTTTTTGGGCACTGAGTCTTGCTTAGAGTCATTCCATGAGACATGGGTAGGTAGCCTCGCTTGGAGTCCGCCATCTTGAACCTATCAAGCACCTTATTGATATAAGTGCTTTGACTAAGTCCAATCATCCTTTTAGATCTATCTCTGTAAATCTTGATGCCCAATATGTACTGTGCTTCTCCTAGATCCTTCATCGAAAAACATTTCCCAAGCCAAATCTTGACAGAGTTCAACATAGGAATGTCATTTCCGATGAGCAATATGTCGTCGACATATAATACTAGGAAAGCAATTTTGCTCCCACTGACCTTCTTGTATACACAAGATTCGTCTGCGTTCTTGATGAAACCAAAGTCACTGACTGCTTCATCAAAACGTATATTCCAGCTCCTGGATGCCTGCTTCAACCCGTAGATTGACTTCTTTAGCTTGCATACCTTCTTAGCATTCTTTGGATCCTCAAAACCTTCAGGCTGTGTCATAAACACAGTTTCTGTTAAAACGCCGTTTAAGAAAGCAGTTTTGACATCCATCTGCCATATTTCGTAATCGTAATATGCAGCGATTGCTAACATTATTCGAATAGACTTTAGCATTGCAACTGGTGAAAAGGTTTCATCGTAATCCACACCGTGGACTTGCCTGTAACCTTTTGCAACCAATCTAGCTTTGAAAACTTCAAGTTTCCCATCCTTGTCCTTTTTCAGTTTGAAAACCCATTTGCTTCCAATGGCTTGGTAGCCATCTGGCAAATCGACCAAATCCCATACTTGGTTTTCAGACATGGAGTCTAATTCAGATTGCATGGCTTCTTGCCACTGCTTGGAGCTAGGGCTCGTCATAGCTTGTTTGTAAGTCGCAGGTTCATCACTTTCAAGTAACAGAACGTCATAGCTCTCGTTCGTCAAAATACCTAAGTACCTTTCCGGTTGAGATCTATATCTTTGCGATCTACGCGGGGTAACATTTCTAGATTGACCATGATTCTCACCAGATTCTTCTAAAGATCTCTGAGTTTCATTTTGAATGTCATCTTGAGCATTCTCTAGAGTTTGTTGTTCGACTCGAATTTCTTCGAGGTCTACTTTTCTCCCACTTGTCATTTTGGAAATGTGATCCTTCTCCAAAAAGACACCATCTCGAGCAACAAACACTTTGTTCTCAGATGTATTGTAGAAGTAATACCCTTTTGTTTCCTTTGGATAGCCCACAAGGATACATTTGTCAGATTTTGGATGAAGTTTGTCTGAAATTAATCGTTTGACGTATACTTCACATCCCCAAATCTTAAGAAAAGACACATTTGGAGGCTTTCCAAACCATAATTCGTATGGAGTCTTTTCGACAGCTTTAGACGGAGCTCTATTTATAGTGAGTGCAGCTGTATTTAGTGCATGTCCCCAAAATTCTAATGGAAGTTCGGCCTGACCCATCATTGACCTGACCATGTCTAGCAAGGTTCTGTTTCTCCGTTCTGACACACCATTCCATTGTGGTGTTCCTGGAGGAGTCAATTCTGATAGAATTCCACATTCTTTCAGATGGTCATCAAATTCATAGCTCAGATATTCACCGCCTCTATCAGACCGCAGTGCCTTAATCTTCTTGCCTAATTGATTCTCTACTTCACTCTGAAATTCCTTGAATTTGTCAAAGGATTCAGACTTATGCTTCATTAGGTAGACATAACCATACCTACTGAAGTCATCAGTGAAAGTGATAAAGTAGCTGAAACCACCTCTAGCATTTGTACTCATTGGTCCACATACATCTGTATGGATTAAATCCAATAGTTCATTTGCTCTTTCTCCAACTTTAGAGAAAGGTTGCTTTGTCATTTTGCCAAGTAAACATGATTCGCATTTACCATAATCCTCTAAGTCAAATGGTTCTAGAATTCCTTCCCTTTGAAGTCTTTCTAAGCGTTTCAAGTTTATATGACCTAATCGACAATGCCACAGATAGGTGAGATCTGAATCATCCTTTTTGGCCTTTTTGGTATTTATGTTATATACTTGTTTGTCGTGATCTAATAAATAAAGTCCATTGACTAATCTAGCAGATCCATAAAACATCTCTTTAAAATAAAACGAACAACTATTGTCTTTTATTAAAAAGGAAAATCCCTTAGCATCTAAGCAAGAAACTGAAATGATGTTTTTAGTAAGACTTGGAACATGGAAACATTCTTCCAGTTCCAAAACTAGCCCGGAGGGCAACGACAAATAGTAAGTTCCTACAGCTAATGCAGCAATCCGTGCTCCATTTCCCACTCGTAGGTCGACTTCACCCTTGCTTAACTTTGTACTTCTTCTTAGTCCCTGTGGATTGGAACATAAGTGTGAGCCACAACCTGTATCTAATACCCAAGAAGTTGAATTAGCAAGTATACAGTCTATAACGAAAATACCTGAAGATGGAACGACTGTTCCGTTCTTCTGATCTTCCTTTAGCTTCAAGCAATCTCTCTTCCAATGCCCCTTCTTCTTGCAGTAGAAGCATTCGGATTCAGAAGTGGGTTGACTGACCTTCCTCTTTGCAGATTTGGCGCCAGTTTGCTTAGTTGGGCTGGCCTTGTTGCCACCTTTCTTAGCATTCCTCTTCTTTCCAGATTTCTTGAACTTGCCCCCACGCACCATAAGCACATCCTGCTTATCACTTTTGAGCGTCTTTTCAGCGGTCTTCAGCATACCGTGAAGCTCAGTGAGCGTTTTGTCCAGACTATTCATACTGTAGTTCAGTTTGAACTGATCATACCCGCTATGAAGAGAATGGAGGATGGTGTCTATAGCCATTTCCTGAGAAAATTGCTGATCCAGCCGACTCATAGTCTCAATGAGTCCAATCATTTTGAGAACATGTGGACTTACGGGCTCGCCTTTCTTAAGCTTGGTCTCAAGAATTTGCCTATGAGTCTCGAATCTTTCGACTCGAGCCAGATCTTGGAACATGTTCTTCAACTCACTGATGATTGTGAAAGCATCTGAGTTGATGAACGTTTTCTGCAGATCCGCACTCATGGTGGCGAGCATTAGACATTTCACATCCTTGTTGGCATCAATCCAACGGTTGAGGGCTGCCTGAGTGACCCCGTCGCCTGCAGCTTCGGGCATCGCCTCATCTAGGACATACTCCTTTTCTTCCTGCATAAGAACTATTTGCAAGTTCCTTTGCCAGTCAAGGAAGTTTTTCCCGTTCAACTTCTCCTTTTCGAGAATTGATCGAATGTTGAATGAATTGTTGTTTGCCATATTAAAAACTACAATTGAAAAGAATAAACAAATAAATAACCATTCACAGTTTCTCTTAATAAACTTAAATTCTAGCATACATGCATAATTCAATGTTTATTAAGCATTTTATTCAAGTTATGTGTTCCGGCAGGTGTGAATAAAATGATTCCAAGATCCTAAAATCATTGAAGAACTAAGCACAGTTTGTCGACTTAATCCTAGAACATCTTAGGTAAGCAAAAGCCTTTTGCTAATAGTCTAGAAACTATTCTTGGTTGATAGGTACGTCTAAGAACTTATTAGGTAAACCTATCGAATTTGCCACGACATAAAAGGACTCCTTACTTATATCGTTGAGTTTCACCAAAACTAACATGTACTCACAATTATTTGTGTACCTTGCCCCTTTAGGACCAATAAGTAACACCTCGCTGAGCGAAAACTATTACTAGATTGATGTAAAGGATATCCAAGCAAGTGTATATTTTGGCATGGCACCTTTTAACTCAATTTTTAAGTTTGGAACTTAAGGCTCTTACTATGTTGGTTAGATTTTAAGTGAACTAAAATCCTTAATCATGCAACATAATCAAGCTTTTGATCTCATGCATTCTAAGACATATTTAAAACAATAAATAACTTAAAACATGCATAAGATAAATGTGATCTAGTATGGCCCGACTTCATCTTGAAGCTTTTACTTCAAAGTCCGTCTTGAAAATCTCCGTGGGAGGCACCATTTTCTTCAAATAGGATAAGCTATAACTAATTACAACTATTTGATGGTACGCAGACCATATTTGAATTTGAAAAATAACTTTGGTACTTTAGACCAATTACATTCAAATTAATGGTACGCAGACCATATTTTCTATCCTATTTGGGCCATACTAGTCACTTATAACCTGCAAAACAGTACATATACAATATATACCATTCACCCATTCATTATCATGAATGGCCCACATAGCTGGTTAGTAAAACACATTATGCATCACGTAAACATTTGCAGCAATTAATCAAGGGCACCAATAATCTACCAATTATTCAGTCCTTATTAATTCTAATCAAGTTGTTTTAACCTTAAGGATTTGTAGACCTAATCAAGAGTTTATGACTAAAAAGCGCTCCCACTTAAACCAATAAATTCATATGCTTTACTAATTTTAAACATAAAAATGTATTTCTAGTCTAACCGGAAACATACAAATTTAATTAAAATTTAAAGCTCACATAAATTTATAATTGAATCCAAAAAGTTTAATTTAATTTCAGTCGTATTTAAATTAATTCATGATTTTAATTTTAGTAAAATAATTAGAATAAATAAAATTTATTATAATTACAATATTCAAAATTAAAATCCAAGAAAATAATTTAAATTATTAATTTTAAAATTAATTAAAATTACGTGAACTGAAATTTTCAAATTAAACATTCAAAACGATCTAATCGTAACGCAAACACCCTACGCATTGCACGCCCATGGGCCGCACGCACACAGCCATTGCTGGCCATGTGCGCGCAGCCCATGCGCTCGTCGCATAGCTGCTGCTTCCCCATCGCAATCCTCCGCACGCTTCGGTGCTCGCTGCGCGCGCCAGCGCTCATCGCATGCGAGCTATCGCTCGCAGTGCGCGCTCGCCAGCGCTCGCTGCGCGCGCTCGACCGCTCGCTGTGCGCGCGAGCAATGCTGGGCGCAGCGCTCGTGGCACGCGAGCTTGCGCTCGCTGCGCGCGAGGCTGCGCGCTCTTGCGCGAGGCAGCGCGCGTTGTGGCGCAGCTCGCTTGCTGCCCACACGCGACTGCCTTGGCTCGCCCTTAGCCCATGCCCATTCGTCCACTGCTCGTGGCACACGACACAAGGCAGGGCTGCTGCCTTGTGCTCGTGCACTACGCCCTTGCTCATTGCATTCGTGCCGCACGGGCGACGAGCTCTCTTGCTCGTCGTCGCATGCCCGCATTATACAACACCCCTTAAGGGTAACACGAAGCGTCCATTGCTTTGTGCGTGCAAGTTATATGAACGAATCGCATAAAAATTTAAAATTTATAAAATTAATGACAAATTAATAAATATTATTAATTTCATAATTTTAGGGCGAAAAATCGAAAATTTATTTTTCAATTGATTTCCGATTGTTATGGATTCAATTCTAGGTCATAAAAATTTAAAATTTATCATAAATTTACAATTTTTATGGTGGTTTTTAATCATAGGTTTCTAATTAAATTACAATTAATTATGAAAATTAAATTAATTCTAAATTATTCTAATTTTCAACAAATTAATCATAATTACAAATTAGATTGCATAATTAACAAGACTAGGCATTCAAACTTGTTAAACATATGCATTAGGTCAATCAAAAATTCAAGATTTATCAACAAAGAATCGCAAATATTTAATTTAACATCTTAAATTTACGAAATTTTGCATTCGGAAAACTAAAACCTTCGAAAAGTCATAGTTAGGCTTCGAATTTGAGAATTCTGGGTTCGGCAGAAAAATACTTTTTTTGTCAAAATTTTAGAATGCCTTTTACATGCGGAATTGACACAAAAATCACTCGATTTGGATGAGTAACGAAGAAACTGCCGAAAAACTGCGTACGTATAATTAAATAAACGCAATTTGCAATTAATTAACAATTACGAAAATTAATCACCCCTTTTAATTCTTGCAAATTTGTAATATTTAACCATGTTCATGCAATTTAGATTATGAAAATAATAAGGGGCTCGTGATACCACTGTTAGGTTATGATACATATGACATTGCATAAATCATGCGGAAACAACCATTAACCCAGGACTACATATTATTTACACATAATCATATAGCATAATTTAGATGCATACTCTTTGTTGCGTGCCCTCCCTAGCTGCGCCCGAACCGAACAAGAACAAGTCTTTAGGACTCCAAGTGTCGTCCCTCCGTAGATAGTCCACAGCACGTCCGGATCCGCCTTAAGATTGACCAACTAGAATCGCCCTTAAGGTACTAGAAAATTTCGGCAATTTGAGCAAGATGTGTGTTTGAATTTTTCTCTCAAAAACTCACTTTGAATACTTTGAAAAACGTTATAAATTGTGAGCCCTAGCCTCATATTTATAGGGGTATGGAAAGGGAATCGAAATCCTATTCAGATACAAATTAATTAAACTTAGAATCCTACAAGAACTCTAATTTAATTAATTTATCAAATAGAATTAGGAATTTAATCATTAACCGAACTCTGCATGTTTTAGGAAACGTGCACGAACACAAACACTTGCACACACACGCACGGCAGCCACGATGGGCCGCCCATGCGTGCGCGCGAGCAGCAGCCCACGCAGCGAGGCCTGCGCGAGCTGCAAGCCCACGCAGCTCTCGCGCGCGCTGTGCGCGCTGTGCGCGCTGTGCGCGCTGCGCGGCCTGCTGGGCCTGGCCTAGCGCTGGGCCTGGCGTGGCTGTTTGTGCGGCGCGCTTGGCTTGCTGGGCGATGGCCTGGCTTCGTGCTGGGCCTCGTCCGGCAGGCCTCGTCCGATGCTTATTCGTACGATGCGCTTCCGATTAAATTTCCGATTCCGGAATTCATTTCCGATACGAACAATATTTAACATTTCCGATTCCGGAATTAATTTCCGTTTCGAACAAATATTTAATATTTCCGTTTCCGGAATTATTTTCCGATTCCGGTAATATTTCCGATTCTGACAATATTTCCGTTTCCGGCAATATTTCCGATTCTGGCAATATTTCCATTTCCGATAATATTTTCCAATACGTACCATGTTTCCGTTTCCGGCAACATCTACGACTTGGATAATATTTATATTTCCGATACGATCCATATTTCCGTTTCCGGCAATATCATCGTTTCCGGAGTATTCATTTCTTGCCTGTGACGATCTCAGCTCCCACTGAAACCAAGATCCGTCGATTCCGAATATTCATAGATTGAGTATTTAATGCCATTAAATACTTGATCCGTTTACGTACTATTTGTGTGACCCTACGGGTTCAGTCAAGAGTAAGCTGTGGATTAATATCATTAATTCCACTTGAACTGAAGCGGCCTCTAGCTAGGCATTCAGCTCACTTGATCTCACTGAATTATTAACTTGTTAATTAATACTGAACCGCATTTATTAGACTTATCATAGAATGCATACTTGGACCAAGGGCATTATTTCCTTAACTAAATACAAATACAAATTTCAAATTACAAGAAACTTCAGACCCTTACTTGAAGAAGCACCGGGATTCCCGAAAGTATGGAAGACGGGTCTGATTTTGGCATGTCAAGGCCCAATAGTATCTCGCCTACTAAAAGCGGCATGGGGTCTTTTCCACCAGCAAATTGCTCCACGATCTCTATGATGGCGCCATTGCCATTGCCAAGCCCATTCTTCGAAAAGAGCAAACAAGCGAAGAGGCAAAAATTCAAAGCCCTCAGGCGGCAGACCTAAGGGACGTCTGTTCTGGCAAAGTAAGCAGCGAAGAGGGACAAATCCACACCTCGCCCATATAAAATAGCACTCAAAAGTGGGGGCTCGAGACCCAAGTATCTTTCAAAAGTCGAAAAGAAGTGTTCTTCAACACTAGGCAAGCAAGGTTCTACCATGAAAGGCCAACCGAGTATAACACTAAATTCTTCAGGGAGGGGACATACCTCATTGATGCCGGAGCAGAAAACATGATTCGCCGGGTCCCAAGCCTCCGAAGCAGCATGGAGAAGGTGAGAATCGAGTTTTACAAACCAGAAGGATGCGAGCACGCCAAGATGCATGCCATCAAGCTCCATTTTCTCCAATTTGCCTAGCGAACTAAGCCAAGAGTTCAAGGTATTTTCAAAGGAAACAACTTTTCTTTTTTGGCGAAGAAATAGAAAGCGAATCAGAACAAGATAAAGAGATGCAATGAACTGAGTTGCAAAGCCCTATATTTATACAAAAGCCAGCATTTGTGGTGGTACTTGAAAGTACCACGAGCGCAAAGTAGCATTTGTGACGACATACGCAGGTCCTGCCGGAAGTACAAAGCTCAACCTCCAACTTTATGGCATCCAACACGAACCCTTCAATGCTTAGTATCAAGTACTCAGCTCAATCATTCAGGCCAGAAGTTCCGAAAAGCGGCTAATCGCACAAATTCATTCAGTTCAAATCAGCATCCGGGTCAATTTCGGGTTACTTTGTACCAAATTCAGTGCATTCTAGTCCTAGATCGGCGTCCTAAGTCGAGTCATTGTCTGCATAAGAAAAAGTCGAATATACTTTGACTTGCGCTTTTACTATACCAAAAAGCCCCAGTCAAAGTGGGGGCTTATAGTGGGTATATACACTTGAAAAAACGGGCAAATTTTTTCATTTTTGCAGGCATACATGTAACCACAAATTTCAAAATGCACACACAATGCATACCGGTTCAATTCAAACCATACAAAATTTAAACATACAAAATCCAAACATACAAATACAAAATCCAAATTCAACCATACAAATGCAAAATCCAACCATACAAATCGTGCAAAATCTAATTCAAGTACAAGCCTACAAATATTCATACAAGCACAAAATACGAATATCCATACAAAATCCCACATACAAAGTAGCCTATCTCATGCAAAGCTAGATCTCGCTAATGTGCAGGATTAGTCTGAATCGTCCTCAGATACAACCACAGTCTCGACAGGTCCCATGCTCCTGTTCTGGTTCATGTAACGCTCCAAATCCCGGTCAAGCTCTGTCCCCGGAGTAGCTAGCTCCTGCTCTGAAATGCGAAGTGTACTAGGAAACGGTTGAGGTCCCTGCTGACGAGCAAAGAACATATAAGACTCTTGGTCCGCAGCAAATCTGCGCCATCTCTCCATCTTCTCAAACAAGCATATACGCTCCATCTCCTGGAACTGAGCCCAAGGCATAGCACCATAGTCAGGTCCCTAGGGCTGAGAGCTACTCGCTCCCAAGTGAACGCCGGGAGGAGTTATACAAGGCACCTGATCGCCTGCATCTCCAAAGGAGTACGAATACCTGCTAGTCCGGGTAGAAGAAGAGGGAATATCCCTCAGCTCAGCATCTGAATGCCTCCGAGAATTCTCAGCACGAGAGCTAAGGCCCAAACCCAAGCTTTGCCCAGTTGGCTCCGTCGAAATACCAGTCTGAGGAGCCCTCTCCTCGGACTCTCTACGGTCCCTTCGACGCTCATATACAAAGTTCAAAATTCAAGCATCAGATATTCGTGTACAAATTTCATATACAAGCAACACAGAGATAGTGAACTCACAGCTCGATCTCGACCAGCAAGCTTCCAAGTCGGCTTGACGAAATGCTTCTTCAAGGAATCAATTACAACCATCCAACGATACACTCTCGCCCGAGGGGCCTGCATATATACAAAATTCAAAAAATCAAGTTCTTTATACAAGAGTACAACAATTTCAAGAAGTACAAAAGCACTCACCGCTGCGTAGTGCTCAGGAAGGGCATTGGCCGCCATCCGCTCCGATGGAGAGGCCACTGGAACAGGGAACTCTACCAGCTCCCCATCTGAACCCTCATAACGGAGGACCCTATCAACATAGGGAACATCCTCCATGTCGATCTCCTTGATCTGCAACACACATACAAGATTCAGTCATAAAAGATTCAAGTCATACAACATACAAGAAATACAAGGCTACAAGATTCAAGTTCCAATCTTGTCGGTGGAACGAAGCGAACTGCCGGAGCGAGCCTCGACAAGTAGTCCTTGTAACTAGTAGCCCTGTCTACAAAACTCTTCCAAGGTAGGGATTCAATACCCGCCTCCACAGCCTCCAAGTAGGCTTGAATCGCAGCAGCCACCTTCAGCAACATAGACTATGGAGGGTCTAGAGGAACAAGCCGATCTACAGTACTATGCTGGAGAGTCACTCACTCACCCAAGTACCACATGGGGTGAAAAACCCCCGGAATCGATACCCGTCGCCCAGACAGGAAGTAGGCTCGGACAGCCGAGCCGGGTATAGGCACATCCGAAAAAGGGCGCTAACGCACCTACAAAGCAGGTAGCTCAGTCAATAAACAAAGTGCAACTAGTTCAAAGCTCTACAAAAATGCAAATGTACCTCCTCAAAAGGTGTAACCCGCAAAGCTCTGCGGAATGCCGCTGCAGACACCCTAGTGCGCTCCGCTTCCCTCCAAGAAGCAGCAAATGGGTAAGCCGCAACTCCAGGGCGAGCAGGCGCTAAGCCAGGGAAATGCTCATACGCCTAAATCTTCAAGAAAACGAGACGACAATCGGTCTTATGCAAACAAAGTAAAAAATACAAAGTACAAATACAAGGTACAAGTTCAAGAATTATGAAAACCTCCAGCACTCTCTAAAGGGTCGATATGCCAACTAGGCTCTCCTAAGCAGTCCTCAAAGGGTTCTTCATCTCGTACAACAGGTGGCTATACGCCAAGATACCCTAGCTGAGCCTTGAGACTGCCCGCAAGTCCCTCAAAGACTCAAAGTGGCGCACCAACACGCAGATGTTCCTGCTCGGGATGATCATCCAGCATATGATCACCAGAAGGAAAAGTCGAACCTTTTGCTCCGCTGTAGTGCCAGCCATCCCAATCCCCGTCAATATCACGCCCACCAAGGCAGTGGTGCCGCTACAAGTAATCTAATCTACGACATGGCCTATCAAATCCCTAATACCAGCAGATCTCCATGTCAATTTTGAGTCAAAAACGACCTCCCTCTTAGAAAACGGGAGCCCAGTGTGTTAGGTTATGATACATATGACAAAACATAAATCATGCGGAAAACCTTAATGCCAGGAAACATATTATTTACACATAATCAGTTAGCATAATTTAGGTGCATACACTTTTTAGCGTGCCCTCCCTAGCTGCGCCCGAACCGAACAAGAACAAGTCTTTAGGACTCCAAGTGTCGTCCCTCCGTAGATAGTGCACAGCATGTCCGGATCCGCCTTAAGATTGACCAACTAGAATCGCCCTTAAGGTACTATAACTTTCGGCTAATTATGGGCAAGAATATGACAGATTTTTCTGCTCAAAAATCATTGTTTTATTTGTATGAATACTTGTTGAAAAAAACTCGCGTATAAATTTATGACCCTAGGCATATATTTATAGAACCTTGGAAAGGATTTCGAATCCAGTTAGAATACTAATTAATTAATTAGAATGCTATTAGAACTCTAAATAATTAATTTAATCTTTTAGGATTAAGATTTAATCAATGCACGAATTCCGATAGCTTTAGGATTCGTATAGCACGTACACACGCACCGCACGAGCACCGCACGCCCATGCGCAAGCCTTGCGGCCCACGCTGAGCGCACGGCGCACAGGCCCACTGCCCGCATCCCTTTTGTGCGCGCGCGCGCCAGCCTTGACTGGGCCTGGCCTTGTGCTGGGCCTGGTCGAGGCCTTGGCGTGTTGTTGGATGCGTGTGGCTTGCTGGGCGACGGCCCTGGCTTCGTGCTGGGCCTTCGCCTAGCATGCCTCGTCCGATGCAAATTCGTACGATACGCTTTCCGATTAAATTCCCGATTCCGGAATTCATTTCCGACACGAACAATATTCAACATTTCCGATTCCGGAACTAATTTCCGCTTCGAACAAATATTTAATATTTCCGTTTCCGGAATTATTTTCCGATTCCGATAATATTTCCGATTCGGACAATATTTCCGTTTCCGGAAATATTTCCGATTCCGGCAATATTTCCATTTCCGATAATATTTTCCGATACGTACCATGTTTCCGTTTCCGGCAACATCTACGACTTGGATAATATTTATATTTCCGAAACGATCCATATTTCCGTTTCTGGCAATATCATCGTTTCCGGAGTATTCATTTACTTGCCTTTGACGATCTCAGCTCCCACTGAAACCAAGATCCGTCGATTCCGAATATCCATAGATGGAGAATTTAATGCCATTAAATACTTGACCCGTTTACGTACTATTTGTGTGACCCTACGGGTTCAGTCAAGAGTAAGCTGTGGATTAATATCATTAATTCCACTTGAACTGAAGCGACCTCTAGCTAGGCATTCAGCTCACTTGATCTCGATCACTTGATCAAGTGAGCTGAATGCCTAGCTAGAGGCCGCTTCAGTTCAAGTGGAATTAATTATATTAATCAACAGCTTACTCTTGACTGAACCCGTAGGGTCACACAAATAGTACGTAAACGGATCAAGTATTTAATGGCATTAAATACTCCATCTATGGATATTCAGAATCGACGGATCTTGGTTTCAGTGGGACCTGAGATCGTCACAAGCAAGAAATGAATACTCCGGAAACGATGATATTGCCGGAAACGGAAATATGGATCGTATCGGAAATATAAATATTATCCAAGCCGTAGATGTTACCGGAAACGGAAACATGGTACGTATCGGAAAATATTATCGGAAATGGAAATATTGCCGGAATCGGAAATATTGCCGGAAACGGAAATATTGTCAGAATCGGAAATATTATCGGAATCGGAAAAATAATTCCGGAAACGGAAATATGAAATATTTGTTCGAAACGGAAATTAATTCCGGAATCGGAAATATTAAATATTTTTCGTATCGGAAATGAATTCCGGAATCGGGAATTTAATGGGAAGCGTATCGTACGAATTAGCATCGGACGAGGCTCGCTAGACGAAGGCCCAGCACGAAGCCAGGTCGTCGCCAGCAAGCCACACGCATCAACAACGCACGCCAAGCCTTGACCAGGCTCAGCGCGAGCCAGGCCCAGCCAAGGCCTTGGGCGCGCGCGCGGACAGCAGCATGGGCCGAGCGCTGTGCGCTCAGTGTGGGCCGCAAGGCCTGCGCCGATGTACGGTGCTCGTGCGATGCTCGTGTGCGAATCCTAAAGCTATCGGGATTCGATAAAAGATTAAATCCTAAACCTATTAGATAAAGTTTATTTAATAAGAGTCCTAGCAGGATTCTAATTAAATTAAATTCGTATCCTAGTAGGATTCCAGTTCCTTTTCCATACCTCTATAAATAGGTGCCTAGGGTCATAATTTATAGATACAATTGAAGTATTCTAAAGGTAAGATTTTGAAGAAAAATCAGCCACTCTCTTGCCCCTAACCAGCCAAAAATCTATACTACCTTAAGGGCAATTCTAGTTGGTCAAGCTTAAGGCGGATCCGGACGTGCTGTGGACTATCTACGGAGGGACGGCACTTGGAGTCCCAAAGACTTGTTCTTGTTCGGTTCGGACGCAGCTAGGGAGGGCACGCAAAAAAGTGTATGCACCTAAACTATGCTAAATGATTATGTGTAAATAATATGCTTTCCTGGCTTTATGGTTTTTCCGCATGATTTATGTTTTGTCATATGTATCATAACCTATCAGTGGTATCAGAGCCTCTTATTATTTTCATAATCTAAATTGCATAAACATGGTTAAATATTACAAATTTGCAAGGAATTAAAAGGGGTGATTAATTTTCGTAATTGTTAATTAATTGCAAATTGCGTTTATTTAATTATATGTACGCAGTTTTTCGGCAGTTTCTTCGTTACTCATCCAAATCGAGTGATTTTTGTGTCAATTCCGCATGTAAAAGGCATTCTAAAATTTTGACAAATTTTTTTTTTTTCGGCCGAACCCAGAATTCCCAAATTCGAAGCCTAACTATGACTTTTCGAAGGTTTTAGTTTTTCGAACGCAACAGTTTGTAAATTTAAGATGTTAAATTAAATATTTGCGATTCTTGTTGATAAATCTTGAATTTTTGATAGACCTACAGTATATGTTTAACAAGTTTGAATGCCTAGCCTTGTTAATTATACAATCTAATTTGTAATTATGATTAATTTGTTGAAATTCGAATGATTTAGAATTGATTTGTTTTTCATAATTAATTAATAATTTAATTAGATGCCTATGATTAAAAACCACCATAAAAATTGTTAATTTATGTTAAATTTTAAATTTTTATGACCTAGATTTGAATCCATGATTAATCGGAAATTAATTGATTAATAAATTTTCGATTTTTCGCCCTAAAATTATGAAATTAATATGTTTTATTAATTTGTCATTAATTTTAAATCAAAAATTTAAAATTTTTATGCAATCGCTCATAAAACTTGCACGCAAAAAGCAATGGACGCTACGTGTTACCCTTAAGGGGTGTTGTATAGTGCGGGCATGCGACGACGAGCAAGGGAGCTCGTCGCCCATGCGGTACGAATGCAGCGAGCAAGGCGAGTGGCACGCGAGCACAAGGCAGCAGCCCTGCCTTGTGTCGAGTGCTGCGCGCATGTGGGCGATGGGCGAGCAGCGATGGCATGGCACGAGCAGAGGCGCGCGCGCGCGAGGGCGACAGCTGGTCGCCCAGCGATCGCAGCTCAGCGCACCAACACGCGTGGCCTCGAGCGCTTGCTTGCGCGAGCGAGCGAGCGAGCACCATCGTAGCTGCTGCGATGCTATGGGCAGGCAGGCTGCGCGAAAGCGTAGCTTGGCTTGTTGCGTTTGCGCGTGGCTGCTGCGATGATGTGCCATGGGCCAGCGATGGTCGTGCAATCGATGGGGCTTGGGCGCAAGCCCAAGTGCTCGTCATGTTACGATTGTCGAGTTTTAAATTTTAATTTGAAATTTTCAGTTCATGTAATTTTAATTAATTTTAAAATTAATAATTTAAATTGTTTTCTTGGATTTTAATTTTGAATATTATAATTATTATAAATTTTATTTATTCTAATTATTTTACTAAAATTTAAAACCTTGAATTAATTTAAAATTCGACTGAAAAATAAATTAAATAAATGGATTCAATTATAAATTTATATGAGCTTTAAATTTTAATTAAATTTGTATGTTTCCGGTTAGACTAGAAATACATTTTTATGTTTAAAATTAGTAAAGCATATGAATTTATTGGTTTGAGTGGAGCCATTTTTGGTCATAAACTCTTGATTAGGTCTACAAATCCTTTAAGGTTAAACAACTTGATTAGAATTAATAAGGACTGAATAATTGGTAGATTATTGGTGCCCTTGATTAATTGCTGCAAATGTTTATATGATGCATACAATGTGTTTTAACTAACCAATTATGTGGGCCATTCATTATAATGAATGGATGAATGGTATATATTGCATATGTACTATTTTGCAGGTTATGAAGTGACTAGTATGGCCCAAATAGGATAGAAAATATGGTATGCGTACCATTAATTTGAATGTAATTGGTCTAAAGTACCAAATTTGTTTTTCAATTCAAATATGGTCTGCGTACCATCAAATAATTGTAATTAGTTTAATTATAGCTTATCCTATTTGGAGAAAATGGCGCCTCCCACGGTGAAATTCAAAACGAAGTTTCCATTTTCGAAGACGGACTTTGAAGTTGAAGCTTCAAGATGAAGTCGGGCCATACTAGATCACATTTATCTTATGCATGCTTTAAGTTATTTATTGCTTTAAATATGTCTTAATTATGAATGAGATTGTGGCTTGATTATGTTGCATGATTAAGGATTTTAGTTCACTTAAAATCTAACCAACATAGTAAGAGCCTTAAGTTCCAAACTTAAAAATTGAGTTAAAAGGTGCCATGCCAAAATAACACGTACTTGGATATCCTTTACATCGATCTTAGTAATAGTTTTCCGCCATAGCGAGGTGTTACTTATCGATACTAAAGGGGTAAGGTACACAAATAATTGTGAGTACATGTTAGTTTTGG
Source organism: Spinacia oleracea (assembly GCF_020520425.1). Taxonomy (NCBI): domain Eukaryota; kingdom Viridiplantae; phylum Streptophyta; class Magnoliopsida; order Caryophyllales; family Amaranthaceae; genus Spinacia; species Spinacia oleracea. The sequence goes on from NC_079490.1 coordinate 80,423,868, forward strand.
TGAAACTCAACGATATAAGTAAGGAGTCTTTTTATGTCGTGGCAAAATCGATAGGTTTACCTAATAAGTTCTTAGACGTACCTATCAACCAAGAGTAGTTTCTAGACTCTTAGCAAAAGGCTTTTGCTTACCTAAAAGATTTTAGAATTGAGTCTAAATACATAATGTGCTTAATTCTTCAATGCATTTTAGGGTCTTGGAATCATTTTATTCACACCTGCCGGAACAATAAATTCGAATAAAATGCTAATAACTTGTTTGAATTGCATGATTCCTTTAATTTCCAAGTTATTATTCATGATAAATGTTTAGACTTAGCATGCTTCAAAGTATGTTTTAATTATTGTTTGTAATTAAATATCTTGCACTGTAGTAAATCCTTTTAGAAAGGTAACAGTAAATTTCCTCGATTGGTTGTGAATCCAAGAACGATTCACGGAAATGAGAGAAAGTGAGCAATTTAAAATGTACATTTCTTATAGCGACTTTTATGGTTGTTTTCGAGTATCAAAGTCGAATGGCGAACCGATTGGTGCTTGTGAATTCAAAATACAATGTAGTTTTGAGATCATAAAGCATTGAGTTTAAACGCTCAGCTTCACCAATGGTTAACAACCTAATATCTTTGTTAATTTAATTCTCGAATGAGTCTAGTCCCTAGACATTCGAATAGATCGATGCTTAGAGAACTTTGGAAGCTTCTGGTAAGATCATCTAGTTGAAATAGAATATTCAACAAAATTAAAATGGTAAAGAACCTTGTTGGAGTGACATTGGACATGTCTAACAAAGTATAAAAGCCAACACTAGATAATTCAATTCTTAAGGCTATTAGAAAGGGTACAAGAAATAGGAAAACAAAGGAACAAATGAAAGGAATTTACAATTCTGTTTCTACCTATAAGTTTATGTTTAAAGAGAAGTGACCTAGCAATCAAACTTTCTTGGTATCATATACCGCTTGAGGTTCTTACTTCGGTAATAACTCAAACAATGGAAGCTAGGCTACACTAATGACCTACAAGTGGGAAATGAAGCATGGCAATGCTGCATTAGCTGTAGGGTCATCTAGTTTGTTTTAGACCTTTCAAAGGCTGGGACTTAATGGCTATTTTATTCCATAATCAGCATACCTAAATTTCTGTTTTCAAACACAGAAAGACTCACATTCAAGAAAAACAAAAACAATGTTTGTTTGTTTATTTGAATGAAATGGTCAATTACGGGTTGAGTCAATATGCTTGATTAAAACAAACAAATCTTTAACAATAAAACTTTACTAGGTTCAAATCAACCCCTTGATTTGAGTTCCACTAATCTTTGGCATTGTTGCTTAGACCATATCAACAAGTTAACATTCAAAAGCTCTATTTTGATGGACTTTTGAAATTTCATTGATTTCTAGATCAATTTAAAACAACTAGTCTTACTTGTTGAAAGTAACAAAAGATATGAACTATTGTTAGAACACCTAGACAATAGAGTTCAAATCTAAAGAAAGGTTTTATGACTTTATTATTTCACACAGATTTGAGTGAATATAGGTTTATTTACTCAATGTGATATAAGTTTGAATCTGTTTGGCTAGTTCAAAGATTCAAAAGTATAAAATCCACATGGCAAGAAATCATTAAGATCTAGGTTAGATCATGATGATGATTACTTTAAGACCAAATATGATCATCAATGATTGTGTGTTGTAATTTCACAATCTAGCTCCATGAGATATGGCATATCTAAGTGGAATGATCGAAGTCAATTAGTACTTGATTCGATCAATGATGAATCATAAAGACTTTTCCTATAATTTCTAAAATAAAATGCTCAACTACCACCAAACTAAACCAAATTCGTCAAAGATATTGAAAAGTAATTTCAGAATATCTTTTCATAATATATCTACAGAGTTCCTAAACTCAGTGGGAGCTTAGTGTTTGTTATTCAACAAACTAAGGCCCAAGTATTGATATACGTTTCATTGTGATTTATTCAAATGAGACACAAGGGTATTGTTTCTACCACGAATTTTTGGAGAACATAATGTTTGTTTGCTCGAAATAATGTCCTTTTGGAGATTCGTTACCAAAACGACAAGTGGGAGAAAATAGACCTCGAAAGTCTTCGAGGCGAACAACAAACATAAACGGACATTCCGGAGGCTTTTCGAAGTTCTTTAGAAAATCCGAACACGTATTCTTTAAGGACTTTAGAAGTGGCTTTTAAAGAATAGACATCTCTTAGAAGACTTAACAAGTGCTTCAAGGAGAACAGAATATTCAAAGGACTTTCAAGTGGCTGTTGATATTCTATTGTTTGATGTTCTATACCCAAGTAGGCATAGAGTTCAAGTCACTGAAACTATGAGATTCTTCTATTAGATAGTAAAGAAACCTACAACTTGCAGTCGAACTATTATCACGTAGATTAATGAGTTTGTGACTTGTAAGAAAGCTATGATGAAACCCAGATTCCCTAAAATGGTTAGAGGCCATATATAGACTCAAATGTTTTAAATGGTTAGAGGCCATAAAACATACTCAATGTTTTGATGACAAAATTGAAATTTTGTTGATTTGCAAGAATAGTTTCACACCTATTGGTTGCAAGTTTGTTTTAAAGATAAAAACCATCAAATATGAAATTGTGTTCACACACAAAGCTAGATTGGTTGCTAAAGGTTACAAGCAAATTCACGATGTGGATTGTGTTGAAACCTCATGCAAAATCGTAATGCTTAAGTCTATAATTCAAGCAATGATTGCATATTGGTACATATGGCAGTTGGATGACAAAACATCTTCCTGAGTCAAATGTTGGAAGAAACTATGTACATGGTATGTCATAGGATTTGTGGATCCAAATAAATACTTGAAAAGAAAAGCTAGCTTATGAAATCTAAGTACAGATTTAAGCAAGCAATTAGGAATTAGAACTGTATTTTAGTGAAGCTAATAAGCATTTTAGTTTCATAAAAGGTACATGATTCTTATAGATGTATAAGAAGTTTAGTGGGAGTACGTAAAACTTAATTGGTCCTATGTGTATCACACACATATCTCTCTATTGTGAAATAACATTCAAATGCCAATGACTTAGATTTGAAATTATTCATCAATGATGGACCAAGGCGAAACTTAGTACATACTGGGTATTAAGATCTATTTACAAAGATCTTATATTAATGTTTTGGATTAAGTAATGGCATTTACTAAATCAAACACGAAAGACTCCATTGGAGATATTCGACCCATGTGAATAAATCTAAGTAAAGAATGTTTGAACTATGTATAAGCATTTACTAAGTTAAACATCAAAGGATCTAAGTAAGATTCTTAACCTATATTATATATCAAAGAATTTAGCTGGATTCAGTATCTACTGAAATTGAATGAGCTAAAGTTACATGAATAGAATTCAATTGAGAATTATTCTGCAAAAGAATTTATCATTATTGATATAATATGAGGATCGCCAAAAATGTATCGTATGGCTTTAGGCATAACGAACATATACCAATTTCTATTGATCTAAGTGAAGATCAACTAGATTGAGATCAAGAAAAACTTATGGTACTTGAAAAAGTACATAGGAATAGTTCTTGATTCAAGGAAATAAAGATATGCTAAATATTGATGCTACACGCATAAACACTGGCAAAGGATCAAGCAAGATTCCCTTGGAGTTAACCATTGGCAAGGACGAGCTATAGAGCATCGTGTTTTGAAAATGGAAACATGGGTTGGAGACCATGAGTTGTTGCGTGGGAAATTAAAATATTAATTTCTATGTTCTAAGATACAGCTGGAAAGTCTTCCACATATCTGTGAACTGCTTGGATAAGTAAATCCAAACAAAGCATCACTAGCAACCTAAACAGTTGAAGTAAAAGTACTTATTGCCTGAGAAGCAATAAAACAGGGTTGTTTATGTTAATGAGTTCTTCATTGAACTTGGGTAGATCACATGTCTGCTGACTTGATGGTTCTTCATTGAAAAATGCGTACAACTAATATTGTAGCTAGAAAGACTAGATCACAAAAATAAACATACTCAAAAGATCTTATCATCTATCTCGAAGAACATTCGATGAAAAGGATATTAAAACTGGCAAAGCATGATAACTAAACCTATGCAACAAGTGAAATACAACACTCACATTGTGGCACTGGAAATCAACAATAGCTTTGAATTCCATGAACTGTGTTAAAGATGGATTTGAGGCCCATGGTTGTAAAACATTGGGGTTGAACATTTATCATATATGAAATACATTTTCATATTCCATTTAATCTTGGTTTAGTATTAAATGATGAGTCCCTTCAATTTGACAATATATTCAAGATAGACTGTCAGGACCAGTCCTGTGACTAAGAAATGTCTATCAAGTGAACTTGAATGTCAAAAGTTGAAAATGGTCCCTGGTCGGAGTTTTCTATAAAATTGGACGCATAGAAAACGTTAGACGACTAGAATGCAAGATGACTAGTAGTTCTGTTTCTTGAACTATGTGGACATGGCAATGTCATAATCATTTGCATAGATACTTACTTTGGGAAGACTAGTATCGGACAAACCTATGAAACTTTACTGTAAGAGATGAAAATCTGTCATAAGTAAATTTCATTAAAATTATTAGACACTAAATCCTCAATACCTGAGTGATTTGAGATTACTTGTTTGAGAACTGGTTGTTTGACGTTGATCAACCGTCGCGCCGTAAAAGAAGGCTATAATGGCAACGCTCAGGTAATCACCTATCAAACGAAGTCTAATCTCAAGATCGCAAGATTGGGATTGTCCTCCCATAAATCGGGATGAGATGCTTAAAAGTTGTACAAGGCCACTCGGAGAGCTAGACACTGTAAAATGTATGGTCGTGCTCGGATGAATCATAGGTTATGATTATCTGTTTATTTGATCAGTTGAACTTTGAAACCGAGAAACACCTCTGGGCATAATAAGGATGACAACTCTTACCTTATGTTCAAGAGCAAGCATCGAGCGACAAAGGAATTAGGTAATGCACACTTCTCCCTAAGGACAAGTGGGAGACTGAAGGAAATAGTTCCCTTGGTCCAAGTATGCATTCAATGTTAAGTCTAATAAATGCGGTTCAGTATTAATTAACAAGTTAATAATTCAGTGAGATCAAGTGAGCTGAATGCCTAGCTAGAGGCCGCTTCAGTTCAAGTGGAATTAATTATATTAATCCACAGCTTACTCTTGACTGAATCCGTAGGGTCACACAAATAGTACGTAAACGGATCAAGTAATTAATGGCATTAAATACTCCATCTATGGATATTCGGAATCGACGGATCTTGGTTTCAGTGGGAGCTGAGATCGTCACAAGCAAGAAATGAATACTTCGGAAACGATGATATTGCCGGAAACGGAAATATGGATCGTATCGGAAATATAAATATTATCCAAGCCGTAGATGTTACCGGAAACGGAAACATGGTACGTATCGGAAAATATTATCGGAAATGGAAATATTGCCGGAATCGGAAATATTGCCGGAAACGGAAATATTGTCAGAATCGGAAATATTATCGGAATCGGAAAAATAATTCCGGAAACGGAATTATTAAATATTTGTTCGAAACGGAAATTAATTCCGGAATCGGAAATATTAAATATTGTTCGTATCGGAAATGAATTCCGGAATCGGGAATTTAATCGGAAGCGTATCGTACGAATTAGCATCGGACGAGGCTCGCTAGACGAAGGCCCAGCACAAAGCCAGGCCGTCGCCCAACAAGCCACACACATCAACAACGCACGCCAAGCCTCGACCAGGCCCAGCGCGAGCCAGGCCCAGCCAAGGCCTTGGGCGCGCGCGCGGACAGCAGCATGGGCCGAGCGCTGTGCGCTCAGCGTGGGCCGCAAGGCCTGCGCGGGTGTACGGTGCTCGTGCGATGCTCGTGTGCGAATCCTAAAGCTATCGGGATTCGATAAAAGATTAAATTCTAAACCTATTAGATAAAGTTTATTTAATAAGAGTCCTAGCAGGATTCTAATTAAATTAAATTCGTATCCTAGTAGGATTCCAGTTCCTTTTCCATACCTCTATAAATAGGTGCCTAGGGTCATAATTTATAGATACAATTGAAGTATTCTAAAGGTAAGATTTTGAAGAAAAATCAGCCACTCTCTTGCCCCTAACCAGCCGAAAATCTATACTACCTTAAGGGCGATTCTAGTTGGTCAAGCTTAAGGCGGATCCGGACGTGCTGTGGACTATCTACGGAGGGACGACACTTGGAGTCCTAAAGACTTGTTCTTGTTCGGTTCGGGCGCAGCTAGGGAGGGCACGCAACAAAGTGTATGCACCTAAACTATGCTAAATGATTATGTGTAAATAATATGCTTCCCTGGCTTTATGGTTTTTCCGCATGATTTATGTTTTGTCATATGTATCATTACCTATCAAGTACAACATCAACAATACAAGAACATTTCAAGTACAAACATCAACAATAGAAGAACATTTCAAGTACAAAATTTATCCTGCATGCAACCCTAACGTGTTTTCAAAAGCAAAACTTGAAATACTTACATGGACAAGTGTAAAGGAAATACAAAAACCACGGGATCAAGGGGAGAGACACTCGAACTTTGAGAGAAAGAAGCAAGAAGTATGAAATGTTCTCAGCCAAGAGCACACGGAGGGGGTATATATGCACATCCCCTGCGCAAGGCGCAGACCCTAGCTGTCAGCGCACGCGGATCCGGATGTGGTCCTCCGTGCTGATTATACGTACTTACAGCTACGGTTTTCTACACCAGGAATCAACGTCGAATCAAGCATCTTTCCGACAAGGACGGGTATACATCTGTTCCAATAACACTGGCAGATAAATATCATGAGCATACAAAGTCCAAAAAATATGCGGATTTAAGATGTCTACTCCTAGCGGACCCAAGCTCTGAGAAGACCAAAGAAATTCAAATTCCAAGAGTTAGTAAAAAACTCTTCTCCCCAGTGGGTATATTCCCCAGCGGTTCAAGCCTCGAACGACGTTTCAATCAAGTACAAAACCCAGCTGATTCACTCCGGGTATTCAAAATTCAAAATACAAGATTCAAAATTTTCGATGCCAAGCTTCGTTCTAAGTCAAAGACGGAAAAGCAATACAAATACAAAGACCAGAGTCGTCAAGCCGCACGGAGGTAGACTCTATCCTTTTTCTAAAACTTGTCCTGTGTAGGTACCAACGTACAAAGAATGGTCTTGATTGCTGAACATCTTGACTATTCTCCGTCCAATTCGAAAACTTTGACTTTCGCTTTCCTAACCGAACGCTCAGTCAAAGTGGGGGCTTCTGTAGACACCTAATTCGTGTCTCCCATTAATACTATTACTCTTGATAGGTGGTTGGAAAAACTCCGTGCAGAAGTCCCAATTGCTAAGATGCATTCCAAAATCCAAAATCCAATGTCCAATTCCCGAGCCCGTTCCCTTTCGGAACTCGGCACAAAATTCAAGTTCCAAAATTTAAATTCAAAATCCAAGTACAATCTTACCCAATGGACCTCTCCATTGGTTTTACAAGGCCATTTCCAATCAAAATGCCATTAAGCAATCAAAAATCGGGCGCCGACCCACAAAACCGAGCATGTCGGGCCCCGTCCCGTAAAACCGAGTCCAACATACGAAACCCGAACAAAAGGTGGGTTTTTAGTCGCAAAGATTTCCTTAATCCCCAAGCCAATCACAACAATCCAAAGTTCGTACAAAGGTACAAAGCCTCGGTACGAATAAAGGACTGTGTCATCGTTCTTTTTTGGCAGCACCTGGGACACGTCAGCAGCGCTTGGCGTAGCTCTTGCGCTTGGCGCTGGCGTGGTTTGGATTTTAGCCGGATAATCCCCTATTTAAACCCTCGATTTTCACCCAAAAGAGAGGGGGGCATTTCGACAACATAACGTTGTAGTACGCATTTATCCTCTCACAACACAAAATTCAATCCTCAAATTTCCTATAAAACTCCTAAACATCTAAGCAATTGGGAGTACAAGTCGGAAATCTAACCTAATCCTAACTATCTAAATCCGAGTCCCTAATCATATTATCATGCTTTTCTCTACTTTTCTACCTTTCTAAATTCAATATTCAATTCCTATGATGTTTTCATTTGAGTGCACACTCATGATAAACTAGGAAAGTGATCAAAAGTGCAATCTTTAGAAGGATTTCATTCTTGAAATTCCTCTCAAATGATTTTCTAAGCACATTTTCAATATCAATATGCAAGTTTCAAGATTTATTTTCGAAAATGATTTGTGAAATGTGGAACTTCCATACTTGAAAGGTTTTCCTTTTACAACAATCATCGTACAATTTTACAAAATACAAATCTTTTCAAAAGTTCAAGGATGTTTGGAAAAGTGCAAACCTTTTCCATATTAGGAAATATATACATTCAACTTTCTATGTTTAATATACAATTTCTACTTTCAATATTCAATGATGTTTAAGTGATATAAACTTCTCCTTAAAGTAGAAACAATTTCAATTCATGGAGCACATTAAAGGTGAAGGCTTTTAAGCATAAAAAGGTCTAATATTTAAGAACCAAGTCTCCTAATTTCAATATTCAAGTTCAAGTTCAAGTTCCAGTTCTATTTTAAGTTCTATTTCAATATTCAAAATCGATGATGCTTTTAGATGAGTAACTCATCTAAAGTTAAGATTTTTAGAGAATTGAATTTGTGTCGGGCACACTTATTATTAAGTAGTTGTTTGGCGTTCGGATTTCAAATACAATAATACAATTTTAAGGTCATTTCAATATCGTCATTTCAATATCGCAATTTCAATATCGCCATTTCAATACCGCACTTACAATACCGCACTTTCAATAATGCAATTTCAATAACACACTTTCAATATCGCACCTTTAATTCCTATGCTTGCAATATCAATTCCGCACCCTTTACTCACCTTTTTTAAGGTGATGTGGTTTTGCACCTAAACGGTGTTGTACGCATTTTAATAATTCCTATTTGTGATGATGCTTTACGTGTTTATTGCTTTCATCACCCAACATTGTAAATACAACAATATACAAAAGGTTACATTACGCTTAACAAAGATAATTTTTGGACAAACCGGCCTTTGGTTCCCATAATGCCAGGAAACATATTATTTACACATAATCATTTAGCATAATTCAGATGCATAAACTTTGTAGCGTGCCCTCCCTAGCTGCGCCCGAACCGAACAAGAACAAGTCTTTAGGACTCCAAGTGTCGTCCCTCCGTAGATAGTCCACAGCACGTCCGGATCCGCCTTAAGCTTGACCAACTAGAATCGCCCTTAAGGTTCCTAGGATTTTCGGCTAAATGGGATGCAAGTGTTTGGCTGATTTTTGTTCCAAAATCTTACCTTTGAATACTTCAATTGTGTGTATAAATCTGTGACCCTAGGCACCTATTTATAGTGTTAAGGAAAAGGAATTATAATCCTATTAGAATACAAATTTATTTAATTATAATCCTATAAGACTCTAATTAAACAAACTTTATCTATTAGGATTAGATTTAATCATATGACGAATCCCGGTAGCCTTAGGATTTCGAGTAACACACACGAGTGGCGCACAAGCACCGCACGCAGGCCTTACGGCCCACGCACAACGCAAGGCCCAGCTCGCCGCTGCCTTTGAACCGCGCGCGCGCCAAGGCCTTGGCTGAGCCTGGTCGAGGCTTGGCGTGTGTTTGTTGCGCTTTGGCTTGCTGGGCGATGGCCCGGCTTCGTGCTGGGCCTTCGTCTGGCAGGCCTCTTCCGATGCTAATTCGTACGATACACTTCCGATTAAATTCTCGATTCCAGAATTTATTTTCGATACGAACAATATTTAATATTTCCGATTCCGGAATTAATTTCCGTTTCGAACAAATATTTAATATTTCCGTTTCCGGAATTATTTTCCGATTTCGATAATATTTCCGATTCTGACAATATTTCCGTTTCCGGCAATATTTCCGATTCCGGAAATATTTCCATTTCCAATAATATTTTCCGATACATACCATGTTTCCGTTTCCGGCAACATCTACGACTTGGATAATATTTATATTTCCGATACGATCCATATTTCCGTTTCCCGCAATATTATCGTTTCCAGAGTATTCAATTGCTTGCCTTTGACGATCACAGCTCCCACTGAAACCAAGATCTGTCGATTCCGAATATCCATAGATGGAGTATTTAATGCCAATAAATACTTGATCCGTTTACGTAATATTTGTGTGACCCTACTGGTTCAGTCAAGAGTAAGCTGTGGATTAATATCATTAATTCCACTTGAACTGAAGCGGCCTCTAGCTAGGCATTCAGCTCACTTGATCTCACTGAATTATTAACTTGTTAATTAATACTGAACCGCATTTATTAGACTTATCATTAAATGCATACTTGGACCAAGGGCATTATTTCCTTCAATCTCCCACTTGTCCTTAGGGACAAGTGTACGTTTCCTAATTCCTTTGTCGCTCGATGCTTGCTCTTGAACATAAGGTAAGAGATGTCATCCTTATTACGTCCAGAGGTGTTTCTCGGTTTCAGAGTTCAACTGATCAAATAAACAGATAATCATAGCCTATGATTCATCCGAGCACGGCCATGCATTTTACAGTTTCTAGCTCTCCGAGTGGCCTTGTACAACTTTTAAGCATCTCATCCCGATTTATGGGAGGACAATCCCAATCTTGCGATCTTGAGATTAGACTTCGTTTGAAAGGTGATTACCTGAGCGTTGCCTTTATAGCCTCCTTTTACGGTGCGACGGTTGGTCAACGTCAAAGTAAGCAGTTCTCAAACAAGTAATCTCAAATCACTCAGGTATTGAGGATTTACTGTCTAATAATTTTAATGAAATTTACTTATCACAGATTTTCATCTCTTACAGTAAAGTTTCATAGGTCTGTCCGGTACTAGTTTTCCCAAAGTAAGTATCTATGCAAATGATTACGACATTGCCATGTCCTCATAGTTCAAGAAACAGAACTACTAGTCATCTTGCATTCTAGTCGTCTAACTTTTTCTATGCGTCCATCTTTATAGAAAACTCCGACCAGGGACCATTTTCAACTTTTGACATTCAAGTTCACTTGATAGACATTTCTTAGTCACAGGACTGGTCCTGAAAGTCTATCTTGAATATTTCGTCAAATTGAAGGGACTCATCATTTAATAAACCACAAATTAAATGAAAAAATGAATTCTATTCATTTATTGTGAATGATTAACCAATAATGTTTTACAAAGTATTAAACTCTAAAACTTTAAAACATTAAACAAGGACATCAAAGCCATTCTCCAACATGCTTGATTCCCATAGCTGCAGTGTGCGAGTTGTGCTTCGCCTGCGGCAGAGGTTTAGTCAATGGATCTGAGATGTTGTCATCAGTTCTAATCTTGCTTATCTCGACTTCTTTTCTTTCAACGAACTCTCGTAGAAGGTGAAATCTACGAAGTACATGCTTGACTCTTTTGTGGTGTCTAGGCTCCTTTGCCTGTGCAATAGCTCCGTTATTATCACAATATAGGGCTATTGGTCCTTTAATGGAGGGGACTACACCAAGTTCACCTATGAACTTCCTTAGCCATATAGCTTCCTTTGCTGCTTCATGTGCAACAATGTACTCCGCTTCAGTTGTAAAATCCGCAATGGTGCTTTGCTTAGCACTTTTCCAGCTTACTGCACCTCCGTTGAGGCAGAAGACAAACCCAGACTGTGATCTGAAATCATCTTTGTCGATTTGGAAACTTGCGTCCGTATAGACTTTAACAATTAATTCATCATCTCCACCATAGACCAGGAAGTCATCTTTGTGCCTTTTCAGGTACTTCAGAATATTCTTGGCAGCAGTCCAATGTGCCTCTCCTGGGTCTGACTGGTATCTTCTCGTAGCACTGAGTGCGTACGCAACATTCGGGCGTGTAAATATCATAACATACATTATTGAACCAATCAATGATGCATATGGAATCCCATTAATTCGTCTACGCTCATCAAGTGTTTTTGGGCACTGAGTCTTGCTTTAGAGTCATTCCATGAGACATGGGTAGGTAGCCTCGCTTGGAGTCTGCCATCTTGAACCTTTCAAGCACCTTATTGATATAAGTGCTTTGACTAAGTCCAATCATCCTTTTAGATCTATCTCTGTAAATCTTGATGCCCAGTATGTACTGTGCTTCTCCTAGATCCTTCATCGAAAAACATTTCCCAATCCAAATCTTGACAGAGTTCAACATAGGAATGTCATTTCCGATAAGTAATATCTCGTCGACATATAATACTAGAAAAGCAATTTTTCTCCCACTAACCTTCTTGTATACACAAGATTCGTCTGCGTTCTTGATGAAACCAAAGTCACCGACTGCTTCATCAAAACGTATATTCCAGCTCCTGGATGCCTGCTTCAATCCGTAGATTGATTTCTTTAGCTTGCATACCTTTTTAGCATTCTTTGGAACCTCAAAACCTTCAGGCTGTGTCATAAACACAGTTTCTGTTAAAATGCCGTTTAAGAAAGCGGTTTTGACATCCATCTGCCTTATTTCGTAATCGTAATATGCAGTGATTGCTAACATTATCTGAATAGACTTTAGCATTGCAACTGGTGAAAAGGTTTCATCGTAATCCACACCGTGGACTTGCCTGTAATCTTTTGCAACCAATCTAGCTTTGAAAACTTCAAGTTTCCCATCCTTGTCCTTTTTCAGTTTGAAAACCCATTTGCTTCCTATGGCTTGGTAGCCATCTGGAAAATCGACCAAATCCCATACTTGGTTTTCTGACATGGAGTCTAATTCAGATTGCATGGCTTCTTGCCATTGCTTGGAGCCAGGGCTCGTCATAGCTTGTTTGTAAGTCGCAGGTTCATCACTTTCAAGTAATAGAACATCATAGCTCTCGTTCGTCAAAATACCTAAGTACCTTTCCGGTTGAGATCTAGATCTTTGCGATCTACGCGGGGTTACATTTCTAGATTGTCCATGATTCTCACCAGATACTTCTAAAGATCTCTGAGTTTCATCCTGAATGTCATCTTGAGCATTCTCTAGAGTTTGTTGTTCGACTCGAATTTCTTCAAGGTCTACTTTTCTCCCACTTGTCATTTTGGAAATGTGATTCTTTTCCAAAAAGATACCATCTCGAGCAACAAACACCTTGTTCTCAGATGTATTGTAGAAGTAATACCCATTTGTTTACTTTGGATAGCCCACAAGGATACATTTGTCAGATTTTGGATGAAGTTTGTCTGAAATTAATCGTTTGACGTATACTTCACATCCCCAAATCTTAAGAAAAGACACATTTGGAGGCTTTCCAAACCATAACTCATATGGAGCTTTTCAACAGCTTTAGACGGAGCTTTATTTATAGTGAGTGCAGTTGTATTTAGTGCATGTCCCCAAAATTCTATTGGAAGTTCGGCCTGACCCATCATTGATCTAACCATGTCTAGCAAGGTTCTGTTCCTCCGTTCCGACACACCATTCCATTGTGGTGTTCCAGGAGGAGTCAATTCTAATAGAATTCCACATTCTTTCAGATGGTCATCAAATTCATAGCTCAGATATTCACCGCCTCTATCAGACCGCAGTGCCTTAATCTTGTTACCTAATTGATTCTCTACTTCACTATGAAATTCCTTGAATTTGTCAAAGGATTCAGACTTATGCTTCATTAGGTAGACATAACCATATCTACTGAAGTCATCAGTGAAAGTGATAAAGTAGCTAAAACCACCTCTAGCATTTGTACTCATTGGTCCACATACATCTGTATGGATTAAACCCAATAGTTCAGTTGCTCTTTCTCCAACTTTAGAGAAAGGTTGCTTTGTCATTTTGCCAAGTAAACATGATTCGCACTTACCATAATCCTCTAAGTTAAATGGTTCTAGAATTCCTTCCTTTTGAAGTCTTTCTATGCGTTTCAAGTTAATATGGCCTAATCGACAATGCCACAGATAGGTGAGATCTGAATCATCCTTTTTGGCCTTTTTGGTATTTATGTTATAAACTTGTTTGTCGTGATATAATAAATAAAGACCATTGACTAATCTAGCAGATCCATAAAACATCTCTTTAAAATAAAACGAACAACTATTGTCTTTTATTAAAAAGGAAAATCCCTTAGCGTCTAAGCAAGAAACAGAAATGATGTTTTTAGTAAGACTTGGAATATGGAAACACTCTTCCAGTTCCAAAACTAGCCTAGAGGGCAACGACAAATAATAAGTTCCTACAGCTAATGCAACAATCCGTGCTCCATTTCCCACTCGTAGGTCGACTTCACCCTTGCTTAACCTTCTACTAATTCTTAGTCCATGTGGATTGGAACATAAGTGTGAGCCACAACCTGTATCTAATACCCAAGAAGTTGAATTAGCAAATATACAGTCTATAACGAAAATACCTGAAGATGGAACGACTATTCCGTTCTTCTGATCTTCCTTTAGCTTCAAGCAATCTCTCTTCCAATGCCCCTTCTTCTTGCAATAGAAGCATTCGGATTCAGAAGTGGGTTGACCGACCTTCCTCTTTTCAGACTTGGCGCCAGTTTGCTTAGTTGGGCTGGCCTTGTTGCCACCTTTCTTAGCATTCCTCTTCTTTCCAGATTTCTTGAACTTGGCCCCATGCACCATAAGCACATCTTGCTTATCACTTTTGAGCGTCTTTTCAGCGTTCTTTAGCATACCGTGAAGCTCAGTGAGCGTTTTGTCCAGACGGTTCATACTGTAGTTCAGCTTGAACTGATCATACCCGGTATGAAGAGAATGGAGGATGGTGTCTACAGCCATTTCCTAAGAGAACTGCTGATCCAGCCGACTCATATTCTCAATGAGTCCAATCAGTTTGAGAACATGTGGACTTACGGGCTCGCCTTTCTTAAGCTTGGTCTCAAGAATTTGCCTATGGATCTCGAACCTTTCGACTCGAGCCAGATCTTGGAACATGTTCTTTAACTCACTGATGATCGTGAAAGCATCTGAGTTGATGAACGTTTTCTGCAGATCTGCACCCATGGTTGCAAGCATTAAACATTTCACATCCTTGTTGTCATCAATCCAACGATTGAGGGCTGCCTGAGTGACCCCTTCGCCTGCGGCTTCGGGCATTGCCTCTTCCAGGACATACTCCTTTCCTTCCTGCATAAGAACTATTTGCAAGTTCCTTTGTCAGTCAAGGAAGTTTTTCCCGTTCAACTTCTCCTTTTCGAGAATTGATCGAATGTTGAATGAATTGTTGTTTGCCATAATTAAAACTACAATTGAAAAAGAATAAACAAATAAATAATCATTCACAGTTTCTCTTAATAAACTTAAATTCTAGCTTACATGCATAATTTAATGTTCATTAAGCATTTTATTCAAGTTATGTGTCCCGGCAGGTGTGAATAAAATGATTCCAAGACCCTAAAACCAATTGAAGAATTAAGCACATTATGTATTTAGACTCAATTCTAAAATCTTTTAGGTAAGCAAAAGCCTTTTGATAATAGTCTAGAAACTACCCTTGGTTAATAGGTACGTCTAAGAGCTTATTAGGTAAACCTATCAATTTTGCCACGACATAAAAGGACTCCTTACTTATATCGTTGAGTTTCACCAAAACTAACATGTACTCACAATTATTTGTGTACCTTAACCCTTTAGGATCAATAAGTAACACCTCGCTGAGCGTAAAACTATTACTAGATTGATGTAAAGGTTGTCCAAGTAAGTGTTATTTTGGCATGGCACCTTTTAACTCAATTTTTAAGTTTAGAACTTAAGGCTCTTACTATGTTGGTTAGATTTTAAGTGAACTAAAATCCTTAATCATGCAACATAATCAAGCCACAATCTCATGCATATTTAAGACATATTTAAAAGAAATAAATAACTTAAAGCATGCATAAGATAAATGTGATCTAGTATGGCCCGACTTCATCTTGAAGTTTCAACTTCAAAGTCCGTCTTGAAAATGGTTGGAAACTTCGTCTTGAATTTCATCGTGGGAGGCGCCATTTTCTTCAAACAAGATCAGCTATAATTAAACTAATTACAACTATTTCATGGTTCGCAGACCATATTTGAATTGAAAAACAAACTTTTGTGCATTAGACCAATTACATTCAAATTAATGGTACTAGTCACCAATTCTATCCTATTTGCGCCATACTAGTCACTTCATAACCTGCAAAACAGTACATATACAATATATACCATTCACCCATTCATTATCATGAATGGCCCACATAGCTGGTTAGTAAAACACGTTATGCATCACATAAATATTTGCAGCAATTAATCAAGGGCACCAATAATCTACCAATTATTCAGTCCTTATTAATTCTAATCAAGTTGTTTAACCTTAAAGGATTTGTAGACCTAATCAAGAGTTTATGACTAAAATTGCTCCCACTTAAACCAATAAATCCATATGCTTTACTAATTTTAAACATAAAAATGTATTTCTAGTCTAACCGAAAATATACAAATTTAATTAAAATTTAAAGCTCATATAAATTTATAATTGAATCCATTTTATTTAATTTATTTTCAGTTGATTTAAATGAATTTAAATTAATTCAAGGTTTAATTTTAGTAAAATAATTAGTATAAATTAAAATTTATAATAATTATAATATTCAAAAGTAAATCCGAGAAAACAATTTAAATTATTAATTTTAAAATTAATTAAAATTATTTCCGAACTGAAAATTCCAGATTAAAATTATGAGGAACCAATCGGGTCAAGAAAAGGCCATGGGCTTGCGCCCATACCTCGTCAAGTCCAACAAGCAACAAACCCCTTGTCACTCGATTGATCGTACCGCAAAGCCCAAGCAACAACGCACCAATGCGTCAGGCCCAGCGAGCCACGCTTGCGCGCAGCCCACTCGCCCATCGCCTTGGCGCACTGGTGGGCATGGCTTGCTGGACAGCTCGTCGCTGCCTTGGCTCATGCCTTGGCGTGCTGCTGGGCGAGACAACGCATGTGTGGCGCAACATCCATCGCTGCCCACGCGTGCTTGCCTTGCTCGCTGCACTTGCTCGCCCGTTTCCCCATCGCCCACACGCGTAGCACACACCCCTTAGGCACATTACCATGTGCATGCCACGCTCGTTGCTCGCTGCATTCGTACCGCACGGGCGACGAGCTCCCGTGCTCGTCGTCTCGTTCCCGTGCTCGTCGTCTCGTTCCCGCACTATACAACACCCCTTAAGGGTAACACGTAGCTTCCATTGCTTTGTGCGTGCAACATTTATGGGCGTTTTCATAAAAATTTAAAATTTTTAATTTAAAATTAATGACAAATTAATAAAACATATTAATTTCATAATTTTAGGGCTAAAAATCGAAAATTTGTTAATCAATTAATTTCCGATTAACATGGATTCAAATCTAGGTCATAAAAATTTAAAATTTAACACAAATTAACAATTTTTATGGTGGATTTTAATCATGGATACCTAATTAAATTATTAATTAATTATGAAAAACAAATTAATTCTAAATTATTCGAATTTCAACAAATTAATCATAATTACAAATTAAGTTGTATAATTAACAAGTCTAGGCATTCAAATTTGTTAAACATATACTGTAGGTCAATCAAAAACTCAAGATTTATCAACAAGAATCCCAAATATTCAATTTAACATCTTAAATTTACAAACTTTTGCGTTTGAAAAACTTAAACCTCCGAAAAGTCATAGTTAGGCTTCGAATTTGGGAATTCTGGGTTTCGGCGAAAATTACTATTTTTGTCAAAATTTTAGAATGCCTTTTACATGCGAAATTGACACAAAAATCACTCGATTTGGTTGAGTAACGAATATTCTGCCGAAAACCTGCGTACATATAATTAAATAAACGCAATTTGTAATTAATTACGAAAACTAATCACCCCTTTTAATTCCTTGCAAATTTGTAAAATTTAACCATGTTCATGCAATTTAGATTATGAAAATAATAAGAGGCTCGTGATACCACTGTTAGGTTATGATACATATGACAAAACATAAATCATGCGGAAAACCTTAATGCCAGGAAACATATTATTTACACATAATCATTTAGCATAATTCAGATGCATACACTTTGTAGCGTGCCCTCCCTAGCTACGCCCGAACCGAACAAGAACAAGTCTTTAGGACTCCAAGTGTCGTCCCTCCGTAGATAGTCCACAGCACGTCCGGATCCGCCTTAAGCTTGACCAACTAGAATCGCCCTTAAGGTTCCTAGGATTTTCGGCTAAATGGGATGCAAGTGTTTGGCTGATTTTTGTTCCAAAATCTTACCTTTGAATACTTCAATTTTGTGTATAAATCTGTGACCCTAGGCACCTATTTATAATGTGAAGGAAAAGGAATTATAATCCTATTAGAATACAAATTTTATTTAATTATAATCCTACTAGGACTCTAATTAAACAAACTTTATCTATTAGGATTAGATTTAATCATATGACGAATCCCGGTAGCCTTAGGATTTCGAGTAACACACACGAGTGGCGCACAAGCACCGCACGCAGGCCTTACGACCCACGCACAGCGCAAGGCCCAGCTCGCCGCTGCCTTTGAACCGCGCGCGCCCCCAAGGCCTTGGCTGGGCCTGGCCTTTGCGCTGGGCCTGGTCGAGGCTTGGCGTGTGTTTGTTGCGCTTTGGCTTGCTGGGCGATGGCCCGGCTTCGTGCTGGGCCTTCGTCTGGAAGTCCTCGTCCAATGCTAATTCGTACGATACACTTCCGATTAAATTCTCGATTCCGGAATTTATTTCCGATACGAACAGTATTTAATATTTCCGATTCCGGAATTAATTTCCGTTTCGAACAAATATTTTAATATTTCCGTTTCCGGAATCATTTTCCGATTTCGATAATATTTCCGATTCTGACAATATTTCCGTTTTCGGCAATATTTCCCATTCCGGCAATATTTCCATTTCCAATAATATTTTCCGATACATACCATGTTTCCGTTTCCGGCAACATCTATGACTTGGATAATATTTATATTTCCGATACGATCCATATTTCCGTTTCCGGCAATATCATCGTTTCCGGAGTATTCACTTGCTTTTCTTTGACGATCTCATCTCCCACTGAAACCAAGATCCGTCGATTCCGAATATCCATAGATGGAGTATTTAATGCCATTAAATACTTGATCCGTTTACGTAGTATTTGTGTGACCCTACGGGTTCAGTCAAGAGTAAGTTGTGGATTAATATCATTAATTCCACTTGAACTGAAGCGGCCTCTAGCTAGGCATTCAGCTCACTTGATCTCACTGAATTATTAACTTGTTAATTAATACTGAACCGCATTTATTAGACTTATCATTAAATGCATACTTGGACCAAGGGCATTATTTCCTTCAACACGAACATACATCTCTCGCACGATGTGCGCCCAAGCCAACAACAGCGCCCATGAAGGGCTTCGTACGTTCGTGGCCCTTGCGCTTTGTTCGTACGTGCAAGATTGTGAATGAATTATAAAATTACATATTTTACATATTTCAAAATTTATGACAAATTAATAAATCATATTAATTTCATAAATATTTAGGCAATAAATCGAAAAATTCATTCATTAAAACAATTTTCCGATTACATGAACTTTAGGGATTAAAATTTGGGTTCATAAAATTTTAAGAATCAAACTTTAACAAATTTTAGGTGTTCTTTTAGGCATAAGATCCCAATTAAATTACTAATTAATTATGAAAATCAAAACAAATTCCGAATTATTTGAAATTCAACAAATTAATTATAATTACAAATTAGGTAGCATAATTAACGAATTTAAATCTTGAAATTGTTAAACATATGCAGTAGGTCATTTATTAACTCAAGATTATTAAACAAGATTCGCAAATATTAATTTTTAATATCATTAAAATTATAATTATGCATTCGAAAAACTAAAAAGTCCTAAAGATCATGGTTAGGCTTCGAATTTGAGAATTCTGGGTTCGACTGAAAAATATTATTTTCGTCAAAAATTTAAAACGTCGTTTACATGCGGAATTCACTATAAAAACATAAGATTCCGATCATTATTGACAAAACTGCCAAAAATCCTGCGAACATATAATTAAATAATCGCATGAATTTGCAATTAATTACACCAAATTAATTCACCCCTTTAATTCTTTGCAAATTTATAAGATTAATTCATATTAATTTAAATGATTATGCAATAAATCAGAGGCTCTGATACCACTGTTACGTTATGAACAATCTAATGTCATGGGAAAAACCATAAATGCTAGAACCCAAATTAAATGCACATAATCATTTAGCATAATTTAGTGAACATGCTTTGTGATGCGTGCCATCCCTTGCTGCTCCCGACCGAACAAGAACAAGTTAGAACGCCAAACATCATCCCTCCGTAGAAAGTCTATAGTACGTTCGGATCTGCCTTAGATCTTACCAACTAGGTTTTAATTAAGGTTTTATGATTTCGGGAGATTATCACTTTTAGGTGATAGGCAAAGTGTATTGAATTGTGTTTCAATTGATATTTTTATTCATGACCATAGGCCATGTATTTATAGGAAATAGGAAAAACCCTAGGAGCCAAAACCCTAGAACGTTTTAGGAAAATTTTAGGAATTTACCAAAACCCAAAACCTAAAACACTAGGGTTGGCCGGCTAGCACAAAGCTTTGTGGCCCAAGAAAGCTTGCGGAGCAAGCAAGCTTGGTGCCGCATGCCATGCGCTGCACAACCCGCACAACATCCGTTAATATTTCTATTTCCGATAATATTTCCGACACGAACCATATTTCCGTTTCCGGCAATATCTTCGACTTCGACAATATTTATATTTCTGTTATGAACCATATTTTCGTTTCTGGTAATATCTTCATTTCCGGCAAATATTCTTTCTTTGCCTTTTGATAGTTTGTTTATCTCCCACTGAAACCAACAACGGTCATTTCCGAATATCCATAATTAGAGTATATACTTAATGTAATATTCACCTAAATACTTGATCCGTTCAAGTACTATTTGTGTGACCCTACGGGTTTAGTCAAGAGTAACTTGTGGCATTAATGACATTAATTCCAGTTGAGCTGAAGCGGCCTCTAGCTAGGCATTCAGATCACTTGATCTCACTGAATTATTAACTTGCTTAATTAATACTGAACCGCATTTATTAAACTTAGCATTAAATGCAAACATGGACCAAGGGCATCATTTCCTTCAGTCACAACAACTCTCCAACTCTCCAACACCCGCACTGCCCCACATTAACTCTTGGGTAAAAACAACCTCCCTATTAGAAAAAGGGAGTCCGATAATCATAGCAAACTCAAAGGGAGTGATCGTAATCTCCCCCTAGCGCATATGAAATGTGCTAGTGGTGTCCAACCACCACTGCAAGAGGACTTGCGTCATGTTCTTAACGCCAGCAGTACCCTCAAAACCCTAGACCGCTTCCCTGAATAGGGTGAATCCCGATCGCTCCCACAAAGCCCTGGTATGTAGCCACATTATCCCGGATACGCGCAAAGGATCTCTAGAGCTCCCTTCGAGACCAGAACACTCGGATACCCACCGGCTACGTCTACTACTAGGACAAGTCGATACAATTAAGCATGATTCAAAGAAAGAGGATACAAACTAAAGCAAAGTATAATGAACATACCACGCCCAAAAGCGGCGGATGGGACAAATGATGAGTCCGGTTAAAGACTAAATCTACCAGTCTCCATCCACTGTTGTCAAAGAGGTCCTCTCGCATGGGACCAAACCTTCGACCTCTACATCCTCCAACCCTCCCGCCTCTACGTCGGAGGCATCCTCCTCAGCAGCTCGACTGGGTGAGCACTCGACGATCTTCCTTCGAGTACGAAGAGTAGCCATGCTAAGACATTCAAGTACAGAGTCAACACTCTATATTGGGGGCTGTCTTATACTAGTTCCTTAACATCCCCAGTGGCACTACAAGTATGGCCAGGGATCCCCATGCAAATATTCAAAATCTACACCAACCCCTAGGCTACCTATGCCTAAGCAGTTGTTCCAAGTCTACATCAACGTCTAGGCTATCCGAGCCTACCATTTCCCTACGAGTCTTCTCAAGGCCCACATACAAGATTGCTACACACTTCAAAAGGGCATCTACAAAATTAAAAATACAAGATACTAAGTTCAAAGTTCTAAATTCTAGCAGTCCATGTTCAAGCTGGCTACCTAATAATTTCTAATACGAGTACATATAGCTAGAACCCACTACTATCAACATTCCCAAAATTCAAAGATACAAAATACCATCAACTCTTTTTCCATATAGCTATCCCGTAGGTATGGGTGACCTCCCCCCATAAGTGGTCAAGAAGTCAACATTTTTCAAACCTACATGCAAAATCAAGAGTCCTTCATCATATCTACCCAAGGGAGAAACATTTCTAGGCCTCATACATACAAAAGGCGAATCCAGTACAAGAAAACATCCTACGCATGCACCTAAGGTAATTTCAAAAGAAAACATGAAATACTTACACGGATTTAGGTAGGAGAGCAAAGACCAAAGTTTGAAAGCAAGAGAAAAAAAACAAGAAAAAATTGAAGCAAATGAGGAATGAATGAGCAACCAAGCTCACAGAGTGGTTGGCATATGCAGGAATCTCTATGCGCTTCCCCGTGCTGATTATGCGTGCTTTGTTGATACGGTACTCTATGCCAATCATCAAACATTAAATCAAGAATATTTCCTAGCAATTATGGGTATGCATCTGTTTCAGCTACAGCAACAGATGAATATGTCAAAGAATCTGAGGTCCGAAAAATATGCGAGGTGGGACGAGGCACTCCTAACAGACCTGGGCTCCGGGAAAGCCAAAATGTTGCGCCCCAATGTTCCTTTCCCCAACCGAAACTTTACAACCACTCCCAAGTGGATCAAGCCGAGTAAAACTCAGAAGTCGTGTTCGACGTCCAAAATTCAAAATCAAGCCGGATAAAACTCAAACGACATATTCAAAGTTCAAAATTTGCACACAACAAAGCATCGTATAGTAAAGTTACAAAAATCGTGTAGCACATTAGGGAATCGTATAGCACGTAATTAAATTGGATAGCATAGTTTTAAAATCGGAAAGCACATTATTAAATCGTATCACATTTTTACAAATCGTAAATCATTTTAATCGTCGTCCAAGCCTAAATTCACATTATTTAGCACGTTAATACTCCAAATGACCCTACGCTTGACAAAATGAGCATAAAAGGCACGTTCAGAGGAAAAACGACTAAAATATACGCAAGACGAGATAATGTTCCGATTAATGCAAAAACGCGATAAACGAACTAAAAATGATAAAACTAAGTAAAAATAAGAATAAAAGGCTAGTAAAATGAAATAAAATCCTAGGCTAAGAGAGACATTTATAACTCCCCCAAGCTAAACCTTTGCTTGTCCTCAAGCAAAGCTAGAATGAAAAACGGGAAGGAGAATGAGCTCATTTATTTGAAATCAAAATTACGAAAATAAGAACTACAAGAATGCACACTAACTCACTGTCGTAGGAATCACGGTTGCATTTAAACACATGAAACAAGAACTTTGAACCCCACAATCGCTCATGAGGGCGAGTGGTATCTCGCATGGGTTTTCTAAGAGATTGACCCATAACTCTCCAAAAACGGCTAAGGAGAGATCTAAAAAGAAAAGAAACCTAAAACAAGCCAACAAAAGAAAAACTACAAAAATTCTATCATTTGGCTTTTACTATGGAACAAGCAATAGTGAATGCAAATATTTCTAAGCCAATAAATGAGTGCACACTAATATATGTCCAAAGGTCGAGTGAACGATTCACATGCAAAGCGTAGAGAACTATGAAGTTTACACTCCTCTATCCCCTCACAACCATTCTTCCTCTTTAGTTTCAAATCCATCCTCAATGATGGCTCCTCATGACACCATGAAGGTGCCGAAAAAGATTAGAGTTTCAAGAGAGAAGAGAAAGCTACACGACAATCTTGTCATGACAAACTCTCTTCATAGGCTTGACTTATTCCTCTCTCCACCGACAATGACTCAACTCTCTAGGGTCAAAAGGACTTTTAGGGTGTAATGTTAGGCTAGGGTGACGGGTATGGAAAAATTTGGGATTTGGAGCTACAACCAAAAGTGAAGCATCAAATTGAACTTAACTCAAGAAAATATGACCAAAACCAAATTATACCACTTATTTTGGGACACCCCAAGCTTATTCAACAAACAAAATCAAACTAAACATCTTTTTTAACTTTTCTTTGCTTCCTTTTTCTCATTTTTTTGTGTTTCAAATGAAACTTTTCTAATTGCCTTGTTTTTCTCAATTTTTGGCTTTTTCTCTATATTTTTGCCTTTGTTTTTATTCAACATATACAAGAAATTTTCCAACACTTTCCATTTGAATTCTCTTTCGATCATTCTTCTCAAATTTGCATAACAAATCACAACGTAAAGCACAATAACACCAAGCTCCACTATCACTTCTAAGGGTGAAAAACAAAACAATGGCTATCGGCTTGTAATGAGCTAGTATGAAATGAAGGGTCAAGGCTCAAATGGCTAGCAAGGGGGCAAACGCAAATAAAATACAAGAAAAATAAGAAAAATGATGTCCTAAAACTACAAAAAAAATTAGTCCCCGAAAGAAATGCCTTTATCTTCCCTGGCCTATAGTAGTTCGGTCGCGATCTCGGGTAGGAAATAGTCAAGTTCTAGATAAGAGAAAGTCAATGCCAAAGATCCAAGACGCTCATGCAATGCGTGTTTGAGAAATAGGCTAGAAAAATTCAATATCCTCACACAAGGGTAGCAAATACCATCCTCTCTGGTTTCAAATAACTAGAAAGAACGACACCATCTTATCACAAACCAAAGGATCAAGAATCATGCTCTCCAAATTTTTAACCAACTACCTTTGCATGAAAATCCTAGATTTGACCCTAGACATCCAAGACTATGCTCACCTCTACCAACTAGGAATAAAGGCATTCAAATTCACAAGTTCCAATTTTATTATTCCCAAAACAAGAACAAAACCTAAAAAGCTAGAAAAAACTTGCCTTGACTAAAAACAAAAAGGAAAATATTTTTGGAGTTTTGATGAATATTACAAATAAATAAAAGTATAGAAAAATTAAAGGAAACGAAAGGAAAAGAAAAAGAAAAGAAAAGGAAAAGAGAATAAAAAAGGAAAAGGAAATAAAGAAAAATAAAAAGAAAGCAATAAAAGAAAACAAACATAAATAAGAAATAAAGAAAACATTAACGAAAATCATAGAAAATTAATGAAAATCAATCATAAAATATTCACAAAATCACGCATTCGTTCATATGGAGTTCATCATAGCAATCAAATAATCAAATCTCAACCCCCCAAGCTTGAATTAGGCCATGTCCTCAAGGCCTAAAACAAAACAAGGGGAGGCACAGCTACCCATCCAAGCAATGCCCCAGCATGAAATATGCCTATTCCCCAAAGGATGTGAAGAGTTAGAATGATATTACCGGAAGTATCGTGGGAGCAAGTCCCGCAAAGAACCGAAATAACAAACGAACATACCATAAGAATTACTAGACACGACACTGGTGGATTAAATGACTTCCACGTCAAAGAAGCGTGAGGCACACAAACTCAAAAGGCAAATAAAATTAGTATACAAGGGCCAATGGCCAAAACCACGGGTTGCCTCCCGAGAAACGTTTCTTTTACGTCACTAGCTTGACGACCTTTACCTTTAGTAAATACCCCGACAATGATCGCAATAGTTTTTTAAATGCATTGGAAAACATATCCAAGAACATCAAATAGGCAAGAGTCAAGTGAGCAGCATGCACAAATTTAAATGCAACTCTATGCCTATGGAGGGTGGGTTGCCAAGAAGAAGAAGAATCACAAGGGAAAATGAGAAAATAAGAAGAAGAATCAAAAGGTGAGAGAGAAAGTACAAAAGAGACACTAGTAGAAAAAACCCTTATTGCAGCGGGCTTTTAGACCCCTGTTGCAGCGTACATCGTATGCTGCAACTGGGGGGCCTGCAACAAGTCTGAACTTGTTGCAGCGTACAATGTTCGCTGCTAAAAGGGGTTTTTTGCAGTGTACATATGTATGTACGCTGCAACAAGTGCCAAAAAATTGGCAAAAATTTGGACTTGTTGCAGCGTACATATATATGTACGCTGCAAAAGACTCAACTTTTTGCAGCGTACATTTATTTGTACGCTGCAACAAGTCTGAAATTTTGCGAATTTTTTTTCCCTTGTTGCAGCGTACAATATATATGTACGCTGCAACAAAGCACTTTTGGCGGGAAAATTCTAATTTTGTTTAGGGATACCTAGAGTGCCTTGCACCAAATATAGAAACCTGTCAAAACAATAATAGAATAACGCAACTGGAGTTTTGTATACTATATATCCCAAAACCAAACTGCACATATTACATTTAAATATATGTTCCAATTTCAACATAAACATACATTTTAATATAAAATTTATTCTATAACAACTAAACCAACTCGATCAAGCGCGCTAAAGCCAATAATAAATACTTGCTGGTAAAAAACTTAGCCCATTGCTCACGAACCACATCAAATTCCTCGCATAAGGCGCAATCCTCGGAGTGTAGACCTTTACAAAAACAGAAATTTAAATTAAACATTAGATTAAATACAAATTAAATCACATTTTAACATTCAAGAAACTAATGACAATGTCCTAATAGTCTAAAATGAGTCCTTAGGTTCTTTAGTTCAAAGTTGGGAGCGAAAATGTCATTTTAGCCTAAATATGACCTATAACGACCCAATGAGCCTATAGGTGCATAAATAGATTGGAACGAGTCTTAGATCGTTAAAATTATGCATATTAAACATGTAATAAGTTTTAAATGAGTCCTTAGGTTCTTTATTTTAAAGTTGGGAGCGAAAATGCCTTATTTTAGCCTAGATGTGACCTATAACGATCAAACAATCATTAAATGGGTAAGTAGATTAGAATAAGTCCTAGAAACTCAAAACTAAGCTTATTAATCATATAATAATTTAAAAATGAGTCCTTAGGTTCTTAAGTTCAAAGTTGGGAGCGAAAATGTCATTTTAGCCTAAATATGACCTAAAACGACACAATGAGCCTTAAATGGGCATAAATGGATTGGAATGAGTCCTAGAAAGATAAAACTAGAATATAAAACATTTAGTAGGTTTAAAATGAGTCCTTAGGTTCTTTAGTTCATAGTTGGGAGCGAAAATGTCATTTTAGCCTAAATATGACCTACAACGACCTAATGAGCCTTAAAGGTGCATAAATAGATTGGAACGAGTCTTATAAAGTTAAAATTATGCATATTAAACATGTATTAAGTTTAAAATGAGTGCTTAGGTTCTTTATTTTAAAGTTAGGAGCGAAAATGCCTCATTTTAGCCTAAATATGACCTATAACTATCAAACAAGCATTAAATGTGCATAAATAGATTAGAATAAGTCTTAGAAACTTAAAACTAAGCATATTAATCATATAATAAGTTTAAAATGAGTCATTAGGTTCTTAAGTTCAAAGTTGGGAGCGAAAATGGCACTTTAGCCTAAATATGACCTATAACGACACAATGAGCCTTAAATATGCATAAATGGATTGGAATGAGTTCTAGAATGTTAAAACTATGCACATTAATCATGTAATAAGAATAAAATGAGTCCTTAGGATCTTTAGTTCAAAGTTGGGAGCGAAAATGTCGTTTTAGCTCTAAATATGACCTATAACGATCCAATGAGCCTTAAATGTGCATAAATAGATTCAAATGAGTTTTAGAAAGTTAAAGCTATGCATATTAATCATGTAATAAGAATCAAATAGTCCTTAGGTTCTTTAGTTAAAAGTAAATACGACCTATAACGACTCAATGAGAATAAAATGAGTCCTATAACGAGGATACCTTTTTTGTACTGGGGGTATTGCTGTCATTCTCTCCCTTGACCCTGTCCACGTGAGTTGTCTCGGAAATCTGATTCGTTTTGGGCTGCTTGCTCTCCCGGTCTAAAGTAGGAATTTCTGGTGGTTCGGCTCTAGGGGTTACAAAACGGCCGGATGCTATAGTAGTAGTTGGGAATGCCTTTTCAGGAGGGACAACTGGAGTATAATTAGACGGTAGAAGATCATCCCAGTTTTCAAGCAGCTCTTTATAGACTTTTCTGAGTGTGACCTCAGTGAGACCTGTTACCTTACAAATTTCTGCCTGCGTCTTGCGTCTATCTTCTAGTTGACAGGCCAGATAAATAGCAGCAGCTGATATACTTATAGGGTTCCTACGCGTACAGAAACATTTGTTCATCACAACTTCTCCAATGTGAGTTGCAAGTTCCTACTCCATAACAAACTAGTAAGTCATATGATGTAGAAATGAGTCAAAACTAGGGAAATAAATTTCTCTGGAATGAAAACTTAATAATGTGATGGTGCTCAATCACATAGCCACCAAATAAATGACGAAAATGCAACAGAGGAGCACAATTCAAGGCAATTTTGACAAGCAACAAGCTTTCCCCATTTCTGATTATAATGCAACAGCCATGAGCCAACAGATGATTTAACAGCATTAAATATTGAAATAATGAAATGTGTTACTCAAGTCCATTGAACTAGCAAGATCAATGTTGAAAATCCTTCAATTATAAGAAGCAAAAGCAGGAAAGGAGCAAATATTACAATGTAAAGATGGTATCTCAGAATTTTTATGATTCTTCATAATTTACTCTTATTAGCATATCAGCTGGGTGAAATGCCTACCAGTTTCCAAAAGTATACATATTATATCAGCCACCGATGCGTATTAGCAAATATTAGCAGGAGTTTTCAAGTACCTGAGCGGATTTATTAAGCTGGAGAAGGTTGCAAAATCTAGGCATATGTACAGCTATAGAATTGCTATTAATTGGTTGACTGAGTTGTAGAGCTTCACCCAGGATCTTGATATACTTTCCAATCTCTTTCTGAGGGAGGTTCGCCGCTATTGAGATTTCCTGTTACATGAAATAAGATACCCATTTACAGATGTCCTTAAAATCAAGTGTTCTTTTCTATCGCATA
This sequence comes from Spinacia oleracea, assembly GCF_020520425.1. Taxonomy (NCBI): domain Eukaryota; kingdom Viridiplantae; phylum Streptophyta; class Magnoliopsida; order Caryophyllales; family Amaranthaceae; genus Spinacia; species Spinacia oleracea. Next base: position 80,452,983 of record NC_079490.1, read on the forward strand.
TGCAACTTATCTTAAACCAATTCCCACTCAATTACTAGCAAATACAATGAGCATTTTCAGTTTTCAAAGAGTTCAAACTCGGAAATTGTTTAATTTTGCAATTTGCACTAGTAGTTTAGGCATAAAGATGAAGCAAAGGTGGTTACGGATGAGAAAAAAGCGCAATTTGCAAATGGCTTAGCATTCGGGACACAATCTAAGCAGAACAAGAACCCCAAAAGGAACAACATACTGTTAAGAAAAAAGTCAGCGTATCGTATTCAGTTTTAGAACTCGTAGGATTTCCATTTTCATTACTAGTTTCACAGGGAGAGGTGTGAAGTTGATTAGGAAAATAAATATGGATAACATGTGCAATTTCGCAAAGACAACCGCAATCAGAAATTCATAAATGGATCGTCTTTCAGAACTTAATTAATGGAGACCAAGAACAGAAAAGGCAATTGCAAAATGTTCACTATAGTTTTATACCAAGACAAACACTTCCAAGTCCCAACCAACCCCCAACATATCACATTAATTGAAGAACTGAACTCAGAATGTAACATAACATATTTCTCCAATGAGCCCCTTATAATAATCAGTGTAATACTGACGACTCCTCAGGTAAATTAAAACAAAATTCCAGTTATCAGGGACAAGAGATAAACCTGAAGGGTACGGGGCTCCTGGGCCTCACGAATAGCCTGAACGAGGCAAGCAGTAGCAAGAGCTTCAACACTACGATTCCTCAAACAAGTAGCAGAAGAACAATCCCTAAACAACTGGAAAGCATGATCAGAAATATCACGGTCCAACCCCAAAATAGAAGCCACATCAACAATCTGAATATTCAAACTCAAATTCAGATTCATCAATCAATTAAACAAAGAAATTAACTACATGAACCATATGCATAAGTAAATCAACTAATTAAATTTATTACAAACCACATTTACCATAATATTTAAACAAAAAATCCAACAAAGTTTTCAATAATTGCATAAATTTAACAAATCAAACAAGATTATACCTCATTTGCGCTTGTTCTTTCCTCAAAATCAATCAATGCATTTCTTTTGCAGCAGATGGGAACCCCAACTCCAATCTTCTGAAACCTCCTTGACCTCATAACTTTGGAACGAATTTGTCAGAATATTGAGCAATTGAAACACGGGAACATCCCCATGACTTCTAAGGTTTTATTTTCCGGTATAGGTGAGAGGAGAGAGAAAAAGAAGTGTGCGTGGTCGTCTGGGTATGCCCTCACGTCCGCCACTGAGTGTGGTGTTTGCCGGTCCGTAGAGGAGATCTGAGGGAAGAAGAAGAAGAAGGGGGAAGGTCAATTTGAGCAAGCTTTGAAAATTTTCAGATTGAAAGAATTCTAAGTTCAGCTCTAGGGCGACTGACGAGGAGGCGAGAAAAGAGGACCCACCGGCGACTGGCGAGGAGGCGAGAACCACCGACGAGGAAGTTACATTGATTGCGACGCAGTAAAGCTGAGGGAAGAAGAAGGGAGTTGAGAGGTGGGAGTATGAAATTTTAGATCTAGAGTTTTTTTAATTAATTTGGTCTAAATTGAACTAAACCTGGTTGGGTTGTAGCGAAAGACTTTTACAATGTGTTATTGCAGGGGGCTTTAGGACGTACGCTGCAACAGTAACGGGCTATTGCAGGGGGCTTTTACAACGTACGCTGCAACAAACGTTTTTGCAGGGAACAATTAATTTGTACGCTGCAACAACCCTTTAAAGGGTTTGACCCGCGTTGACCAACTGCTTGTTGAAGCGTATTAATACATGTACGCTGCAACAAGGGGGCTGCAACAGGGGTTTTTTCTACTAGTGAGAAGGCTCATGCTCCTCAACAAACTCTTTTTGGGTGGCAATTACACCTATTTCCTCAATATTGTTTGAATGTGGCATTTGGAGATGAATGGAGGGGTGAGAATCCTCAAGTAGTGGGGTTCGGAGAAAATAAGGAAGAGAGATGGTAAATGAAGGATAAATGTCGAGTTTCTTGATTCGGAAAGAGGTATGAGAGGAAGGAGTATGAATAATGACTTCACAAGAAACTTCACTCACATAACAAGAGATAAAATAACTCTCAACAAAGGATCCTTCAATCAAATTCAAATCATCAATTTCATTAAAATTCTCGAAATCATCATAAACCACCAAATGAGGCGTCTTATTCTTAATGACATCGTTGAACGAGTTATCACATCCCAAATGAACTATTAACAAACTCAAATATTTTTCAAAATCCAACGGGAAATCATCAATGGGGTGAAGGCCAAATTGGGGAGGGAGATCAAAATTCACATTCGCATCTATGTCCCCCACAAAGATGCATTTACTTTCGCTCAAGGGAGGGGAGGTGGGAGAAAACGGAGAAACCTCAAAGTTCAACACCTCAACCTCCTCAATATCACTCCCCTTACTAATTCGATCTTCATCCTTAGCATAATACGAATAATCATCATCATCATCATCAATAACATTGTAACACAGGCATTGGTTAAATGGTTGGCAAATGTCATCGATTTGAGGTTTAGGAGGTTCCGGAGAAGATTTTGGAAATTCGCAATGCAAGGAGTTTTGAGGATAGAAATGGGGGGGGGGGGGGAGGTTATCATCAAACTTATGAGCATTAACATTGGAGACATGAGGAAAATCATTGACATTCATGCAAGGATGCGAAAAATCATGAGAGTAAGCACGAGTGTCATAATCATGTGAATGCACCTCATTAGAATGAGAATCCAAGGCAGGGGGATAATTATCATGCAAAATTGATCCAATGATTGGAACAACATAAGAAGAATTATTTAATATATCATGCTCATATGTAACCCTAGAAAACCACAAAAAGAATTTCATGGCATCGTTCCAATGCATTTCTAGAATCCTTCTGTTACAATTGGATTCTAGGATCTCCAATGTTTCCCTATTTACACCCTCATATATGACATTACAAGCATCCCATACTTTCAAACCATTAAGGGTTCTATGGATGTGACGATACTCAATCAAGAAAGTCAATCTATTAAAATATCTCCAAAATGGTTTATGAACACCTTGAGGAAATGAGAACTTTGCCATTTTTTTGAATTGAAAATAAAAGAGAGAAAATGAACTAGATAGTGAACTAAAATGAAAAATCCAAAAATGATGCCATTCCTCGGCAACGGCGCCATTTTAACGGGCGATTTTTGCGTCGTTGACGAACACCACTCAATCAAATAAAATTTATAAACTCCTAAACGAACCAACTATATTGACTATAGTGGCAAGCGTAGGGATAGTCCTAAGAGAATGGATTTTTTTATTTTTCAAACTAATTGTATTCACAATCAATCTCAAGCGGAAAAGTATATATGTATGTATGTATGTATCTATTGAAATCTAAATGTATGTAATATGCACGAGTAAAGAAACTCTAGGGATTTTGGGAATTATCAAAGGAGTTCGAATCGGGAGTTCCGGAGATCCTATTTGCTCATAACATACAACGATCAAATGAATGAATGCAATGACCAATATAATACTCAACTATTCCTAATCTAGCTCTCGCTACATTCAAGACTCGAAGAGAAACTCATGAACGAAAAAGCCAAAGTAATGCAAGAAACGAATCACGCTCTTGCGCCAATTCGAAACAAAACACTCCAACCAAGGTTGTTAGGATTGGGATCCAACCTTGGATCGGTGAGGGGGGTAAGATCGAATTGATAGAATCGGATTGTAGGATCGTAAGATCCTACAAAATTGTAAAAAAAAGTAAGAAAATTGCTTCTAAATAAATAAATACATATATTCCAAACAACATGGATATTAAATACATATTTTTTTTCTCACATAAATTGATATTATAAAGCCAATATGTCTTTGTAATAGTTATATAGATTAGAGAAGAGAAATATTTTCGTTTATGAAGTTGGGTTATCAATTTTAGGCTTAAAGAGAAAATTAGTTGCTTTAGGGATCATTATAATAATTATAAAAGTAGTATAGACCGATCCTGCACAATCCTGTACAATCCTATACGATCCTGCTCCAATCCTGTACGATCCTGACCGGTCCTGCACCAATCTTATTGAAAATTAGGATCTTACGATCCCATTACGATCCCACCGATCCTATACGATCCTACCAATCTTGCTATGATCCTGACCGATCTTGCTACGATCTCTCCTGTAACACCCTAATAATTCCTTATTTTATAAAACCATTTTCCAACTCAAAATACAGGTATTACCAAGATATTACCACCACCGTGATAACGGCTAAGGCTATTTACCAGAATTACGCAGCGGAATTTCACTAACTTTCAAACAAATAAATAGTTAATGGCCATGGTACAACTCGGAACCATTAAGGGCCAAAACCAAAAAATTAAATAGTTCAAAATCCATTAACTAAGTTTAAGCTAGTAATTAATGTAGTCATGACTAGAAAATAATTATAGAGTTTATAAATGCGGAAGAGGAATAATCTCTCAAACTCAATCCCATATCGATAACTTCTCCCACAAGTTATCTCTACAAACCTGTTATTTAAAATCTACTCCCCAACAACGCAAATGCAATGATGGATCATCATAGGGTCATTAAGGCAAAGGCCATGACCGAAGGAAACATGAAACACGAAGTCAAAGAAAGCTGAGTACGAACAAGCTAGAATGAAATCCTAAACTAACATGCTTCACTCAACAATATAATAATCCACATGCAAAAGCCATTTAATTAAACAAGTAATCATGGAGACAAGACTCGACACTTGACACGATTCTTGACTCACAGGTTAATTGAGAATAAGCTTCGAATGGGTAAAATACAAATATTCATACAAGGAAGAAAGGTGTTGGAAGCCAACCACACACCGAAATAATAAATACATAAATGAATGTCGGGCAAAACTACCCCCATTGTTCATACTCAAGGTATATACATTCCAAGAGTTTGAAGCTCGTTCTGGTTGCACTTTACGTTAATTAATATTTTATGCAAACTCAAGACACAACAACAAGTCATAAAATACAAGAAACCAAACATTGACACTTTATTTTAATCCTTTAGGACTTGTGATCAAACATAGGACTCAAGTGATATTACTCCCGTTGCTCCTTCTCAACATACTATTGAGATAACCCGACATTGCCGGTTAACAAGCGGGGTGTGCACATGGCACGAATAGTCCTTAGTTCAATTCACATAAACTTCCCAAATTATCCCCTACAGCGGGGTAGAATAAACAATGCAACATGGCACGAAACTTGGCTCAAAGTATGCTAGACATCCCGTACAATAGCATAAACATAATCCTTGCATGTGAAACACTCATACATGAATATAAACTTGAACAACATGCTTGACATAATTCAACGATTATAAATTATCACAACCTGACTGTTCAAATAGGCTTCATAATTCAACAATAAAACATAACATGCTTGTTCACCACATCAAACATGAATCAATAATACTTCAAATCACATGATTCACAATTAATAATCATCACATAATCCTCATGAATTTGGTGGTCACCCTAGGCATGTACGTACCTCGAATATCTACGGGGGCCACTTTGTGAATCACGACTCAAGACTAGAAATCACCTCCTATAATTAAAATAATAAAACTTAGTTATTATCCATGTTTACTAAATTTCCACCAACTTTTATAAGTTCTAAAACCTTTGAATTAATTAGAAATTGTTTGTCCATAATTAAAATAATAGCCTCACTTGAAAATTAACGTCCTAGTATGAACATATTAATTTTTCACCTTTAAAAACCATTAAAACGACACTTTTAAGTCTTAAAACAATTCTGAAAAATATAATTGATTTCCATAATTAAATTTCACATTAAATTACGTAAATCAATCAACCATTAAATTGGGATTAAAATCCTAACCCTAATTAGTCATAAAAATCACTTTAGGACATTAAAAATTAACAATTTATCAAATATACAAATCTGAAAATTATAACTTTGATAATTAAAATCATGTACATTAATCCAAACATATAATCCTCAAAATTCGGTGTTCATAACCGATCCCAGCATTTTAATACAACAAAATCAATAATAAAATATAGTTTAAAATACGAAATTTAAATAGAATAGGCAAGGAAGAAGAGAACTATACCAAACCGGCCTATAGCACGGTACAATCACGAATTGAATGTGATTGGGCGCACAAATAATTAACGAAACACAAATAATACACACAACACACACGAGTGGCCGTGTGCGTGTGTGCGCGAGCAGCGAGGAGCAAGCAGGGGCGGGGCTTCGGCTCGGCAGGTACGAGAGAAGGAGAGGAGAGAGGCGGGTGTGGCTGGGTGAGCACACGCATGCAACACAACAACGAACAACAATAACAACAACATGTAAGGGGTGAGGTTGTGCGGGTAGAGGGACGCAAGGAGTGCGACAGAGTGTGAGGGAGTGTGGGCGGTGCTGCGTGCACGAGGAGACAAGCAGCAACAAGGCAGGGGAGAGTGCTCGAGGCACACGAGCAGCGCAGCACACGAGCAGGGGTGCTCAGTTGTGTGCGGGCAAGGAGACGGGCGAGAGAGGGAGGTCGAAAAAGAGAGAGAGAGAGAGAGAGAGAGAGAGAGAGAGAGAGAGCAATAGGAGGAGAGAGAATTTTTGAAAATTAAGGGGGGTCATTAATGAGGGAAAGGTGTATTTATAGGTTCCTAATCTCTAGTGGGATTAGGTTTAGGGGTTTGCATTGGGCTTTCACAATTGGGCTTGGATTAGAATTAGAAGCTTTAAAACTCAGTTGGGTTCACCAACTGCATTGGGTTCACCAACTGCATTGGGTTGGGCTCGGAATTAATTTAAAACACGACCCAATAATTTCCCGACTTAAAAATAAAATAATAAATTCATTTAATTTATTTCGGAAATTAATAATTATATTATTAAGATAAAAATACATTTAAATCCTTATTAAATGCAATTTCATTTCTAAAATTTGTAAAAAATACTTTATAAATATAATAAAATATATTTATAAATTCAGAAAAATACGAGGTATTACAGTCTACCCTGCTTAAAAGAAGTTTCATCCCGAAACTTGGGCACGGTAATCAAACTTTGGAATTCAAAACTTGAGATTTATGGAACTTTACTGCATTTTCTTGCAAAAATTTTAGTTGATGTACTCTTTAGGTGATTTCAACATGACAATAAGAAGTGCGAATTCAATAGAAAGCACTAAATTTAGCATAAAATAAGGGAAAATAAGGGAAAAAGCGCGATATTCTACCGCACTCTACCCCCTTAAAAGAAACGAGTTACGACCCCCGTAACTCAACTAACCTCGCGAAAAATCTCGGGATATTTCTTTCTCATTTCTTCCTCGGCTTCCCATGTAGCTTCTTCAGATTCTTGATTAGACCATAATACTTTGACAATCTTAACATCTTTAGTCCACGTACTACGCACTTTACTATCAAGGATTTTGACTGGTCTTTCCTCAAAGGTTAAACTTCGGTCCAATTCTATGGTCTTCGGTTGCAACACATGTGACTAATCTGGGACATGGTTCCTCAATTGGGATATGTGGAACACATTGTGCACTCTATGCAAGTCCATGGGAAAGGCTAGTCTATATGATACCTTTCCGATTCGTTCCAGGATTTCATATGGGCCTATGTACTTTGGGCTTAACTTTCCCTTTTTACCAAACCTCATTACACCCTTCATTGGTGAAACTTTCAGCAACACTTTGTCACCTATTTGGAACTCTTCATCCCTTCGTTTCAAGTCTGCATAACTCTTTTGGCGATCTTGCGCCGCTTGAATCTTGGATTGAATAGTCCTAACTTGGTTCATCGCGTCCTCTATCAACTGAGGTCCTAACACAACGGTTTCACTAATGCCACTCCAACATAAGGGACTTCTACAAATTCGTCCATACAAGGCCTCGAACTGTTCCATTCTTACACTGGCATGATAGCTATTGTTGTATGAAAAATCAATAAGATCTAGACTGTCTTCCCATCCACCTTGGAAATCTATGACACAAGCTCTAAGAATATCCTCAAGTGTCTGAATAGTCCTTTACGTTTGTCCATCTATAGCTGGATGGAACGATGTACTCATTTTCAATGTTGTACCAAACTTCTTCTGCACACTTTTCCAGAAGTTTGAAAGAAACCTTGAATCCATATCTGATACGATATCCTTAGGTACTCCATGTAATCTCACAACATACTTAATGTAAGCTTTGGCAAGTTGTTCCATCTTCCAGCTCTCCTTCATTGGTATAAACTGTAGGGGAATACAGTTCAACATAATAACATGTGCGAAAACAATCCCCAAAGCCAGGAAGCATGTATAAAGCACAAATTAAGCAGACTTACGTTTGAAGCGTGTTTTCCACAAATTGTCAATGAACACGAATTTAGAACTCTAGTTGTCGTTCCTCTACTTGGTTCACCGACACGATCAGATCCGTCTTGATTATCGTAGCTTAGACAATCGATCAAGAGTTTGTGCTTTTGGGATGAACACACTTTGGAGGCACAGAGAGAATTAGGGTTCTCTGTTTTCTCCTAGGGTTGTGTGTAAACTGAATTGTGTTAAGTTGATAAGTGGTTAGAAGGTTATTTACATAACCTTACTAACCGACCAAGCCATAAGGCAAGGCCGGCCATCATCATCCGCGCAAGCCCACATGCACACAGCCATACAGGCGCTGGGCCTTGGGCCGCGCTGTGTGCGCTCCTGCTGCTGCTGTCCCTTGCGTGTGCGCGCGCCCAGCCAAGGCATGGGCCTTGCGCGTTGGCTCGCTACTACGCCCAGTGGGCCTTGCGCGCCTTAGCTCATTGGGCTGGCAGCGTTGCCCCTTTCGTATCCACGATTAAATATATTTCCGATATATTATTTATCGTTTCGTATACGATGAATCACCGTCGTACGATACGATTTATTTGTTTCGCCTAGCTTACGAATATTCGCGATACGATATACGATTCCGATGCAAGGTCTTATCGAATAATACGTTTTCCAACTAATTCCCGAAAAGCAATTAAATGAATTTCCGATTCATTTAATCCGGTGATCTGTTACGTGTCATTGGTGTGACCTTGTAGGTTCAGTCAAGAGTAAGCTGAGAGTTTAATATTCATTAGAACTCACTGATCGGAAGCATTGCTCCAGCTAGCTGTTCCGATCACTTGATCTCACTGAATTAATTGTTCGCAATTAATCTGAACCTTGGTATTAGACTTAATGCACCTTGGGTGAAGGACATATTTCCTTCAGTCTCCCACTTGTCATTCAGACAAGTGTGCATTCACATTCCTTTGTCTCTTAGTGTTACTTACTGAACATAAGGTAAGATCCAAGCCATCCTTATTAGGTCCAGAAGTGTTTCTCGGATTACAGAGTTCAACTGTCAAACTTTTGCAGAAGGTTAAGCCTTAACCATTCTGAGCACGGCCATGCATTTTACAGTATCTAACTCTCCGAGAGGCCTTGTTACACAACAACACCATATCCTATCAAAGATAGGAGGACAATCCATTCTTGCAATCTATGAACACTCACTTTCATTCATGTACGCCTGCTAACTGATTTTATAGCCTCCTTTTATGGTGCGACGTTTAGCTAGCATCAAAGCGAACTAATTCTCAAACGAGCAGACATAATCGCTCATGTTCTGAGGAACGGTTTCTAATCACCATTAATGAGAACTACCTATGACATGACTTTAATCTCTTATAGTGTTCCCATGGTCAATCCGATACAAGATCCAATAAGTATCTATGCAAAAGATTCTGACATCCAGTCAATCTAGTTCAAGAAACAGAACTAAGTAATCTACTTACAATCTAATCTTCATTAGTCATTGGTCGTCCACCTTTCAATGACCTGGATTAGGGATCCTTTGTGACTTCAATATTCAAGTTCACTTATAGGTGTTTCTTTGTCGAAGAATCCATCTTGACATCCCATTTGAATGATTTGAATCACATGGACTTATCATTTAATTCTAAACCACAATTAAATGAATATGAAATAATAAATTTTATAAATATGAAATGGTTAAACCAATTGTTTTAAACATAGATCTAACAGATGTTCTAAAACAATAATTAGAAAATCAAAGCCATTCTCCAACATGCTTGATTCCCATGGTTGCCACATGTGCCTTGTGTTTCACTTGTGGCAACGGTTTAGTCAATGGATCCGCGACGTTGTCGTCAGTTCCAACCTTGCAAATCTCGATTTCTTTTCTTTCAACGATCTCTCGAAGTATATGAAATTGATGCAGTACGTGCTTGGACTTCTGGTGGCTCTTAGGCTCCTTTGCCTGGGCAATGGCTCCGCTATTGTCACAATACAAAGCCACTGGTCCTTTAATGGAGGGGACAACACCAAGTTCTTCGATGAACCTACCGAATCCAAACAGCTTCCTTTGCTGCTTCTGAGGCAGCAATGTACTCGGCTTCAGTTGTAGAATCCGCAATAGTGCTTTGCTTAGCACTTTTCCAGCTTATTGCTCCGCCATTGAGGCAGAACACAAACCAAAACTGTGATCTGAAATCATCTCTTTCGGTTTGAAAGCTTGCGTCCGTATAGCCCTTAACAATCAACTCATTTGTACCACCATAAACCAGAAACTGATCCTTAGTCCTTTTCAAGTACTTTAGGATGTTCTTGGTCGCAGTCCAATGCGCCTCACCTGGTTCTGACTGGTACCTACTCGTTGCACTGAGTGCGAACGAAACATCCGGCCTTGTACAAATCATAGCATACATGATGGATCCAATAGTCGAAGCGTATGGAGTTCAACTCATCTTTCTACGCTCATCAGATGTTTTGGGACACTGATTCTTGCTTAGATATGTGCCATGTGACATGGGTAGATGGCCTCTCTTGGCTTCCATCATATTGAACCTAGCTAGCACTTTGTCAATGTAAGTGCTTTGGCTTAGTCTAATCATCCTCTTAGATCTATCCCTATAGATCTTGATGCCCAATATGTAATGTGCCTCTCCTAAGTCCTTCATTGAGAAACACTTCCCAAGCCAAGTCTTTACAGACTCTAACATAGGAATGTCGTTTCCAATAAGCAGTATGTCGTCAACATACAAGACTAGGAATGCAATTTTACTCCCACTGACCTTCTTGTATACACAAGATTCGTCCTAATTCTTGATGAAGCCAAACTTATTGTCTGCTTCATCAAATCGTTTATTCCAACTCCTTGATGCCTGCTTTAGTCCGTAGATGGACTTCTTAAGCTTGCATACCTTTCCTTGGTTCTTTTGATCGACAAAACCCTCCGGTTGTGTCATGAACACAGTCTCTTCAAGAACACCATTCAAGAAGGCAGTTTTGACATCCATTTGCCATATTTCATAGTCATGAAAAGCGGCAATCGCAAGGATTATCCGAATAGACTTAAGCATCGCGACTGGAGAAAAGGTTTCATCATAGTCAACACCGTGAACTTGCCTGTAACCTTTTGCTACCAATCTATCCTTGTATATATATACAATTCCATCTTTGTCTTTCTTCAACTTGAAGACCCATTTGCATCCGATAGGTGTGAACCCATCCGGCAAATCAACCAAATCCCATACTTGATTTTCAGACATGCATGGAGTCTATTTCAGATTGCATGGCCTCTAACCTTTTAGTGGATCTTGGGCTCGTCATATCTTGCTTGTAAGTCATAGTTTCATCACTATCCAATATGAGAACGTCTAAGTTTTCAGTCAAGAGGACGCCTGTCCATCTGTCCGGCTGAAAAATAGTTCTATTTGACCTACGAGGGGCAACAACGTTTTGAGGAACTACTCCCACTGGCTCTTCTAAATACCTTGGATGTTCATCAACCTGAACTTCTTCTAAAGAGTTCTGAGTTCGTTGTTCGTCTCGAATCTCTTCGAGGTCTATTATTCTCCCACTTGTCAATTTGGAAATATGATTTCTTTCCAAAAAGACACCGTCACGAGCAACGAAAACCTTGTTGTCTGACTTGTTGTAGAAATAATACCCCTTTGTTTCTTTTGGATACCCAACGAAGAAACATTTGTCATATTTAGGTTCGAGCTTGTCCGAAATTAATCGCTTGACATATGCTTCGCAACCCCAAATCTTCAGAAAAGACAACTTTGGAAGTTTCCCAGTCCATAATTCGTATGGAGTCTTTTCAACAGCTTTTGACGGAGCACGATTCAGTGTGAGTGCTGCAGTTTGCAACGCATGTCCCCAGAACTGTAAAGGAAGTTCGGCCTGACCCATCATTGACCTGACCATATCGAGTAAGGTCCTGTTTCTCCGTTCCGACACTAGCTCCATTCCATTGAGGTGTCCCTGGAGCAGTCAATTCAGAAAGAATACCGCATTCTTTTAGATGGTCATCAAACTCGTGGCTAAGATATTCACTTCCTCGATCCGATCTTAGAGCTTTGATTTCCTTGCCATGTTGATTCTCTACTTCATTTTGAAATTCTCGGAATTTCTCAAACGATTCAGACTTGTGCTTCATTAAGTAAATATAGCCATATCTACTGAAGTCGTCCGTAAACGTTATGAAATAGCTGAACTCACCTCTAGATTTCGTACTCATAGGCCCACATACGTCCGTATGTATTAGCCCTAGTAGTTCGCTTGCTCTTTCTCCCACCTTTGAGAAAGGTTGCTTTGTCATTTTGCCAAGTAAACAAGATTCGCATTGATCAATCTTCTCTAAGTCGAATGATTCTAGAATTCCTTTCCGTTGAAGTAATTCCATGCGCTTTATGTTTATATGGCCTAATTGACAATGCCACAGAAATGTGAGATCCGAATTACCAGTTTTAGCCTTTTTGGTATTTATGTTATAAATGTGTTTGCTCGTATCTAGCACATAAAGACCGTTTTCTTGTTGTGCTGAACCATAAAATATTCCAATCAGAGCAAAAGAACAACTATTGTCTTTAAATTGAAAATTAAAACCTTTAGAATCCAAACTTGAAACGGAAATGATGTTTTTGGTGATACTAGGAACGTAGTAACAGTTTTCTAGTTCCAAAACAAACCCACTAGGCAAAGAAATGAAATAAGATCCTACGGCTAATGTAGAAATCCGTGCTCCATTTCCCACGCGTAGATCCATCTCGCCTTTATCAAGCTTTCTACTTCTCCTTAGTCCCTGCGAATTGGAACATAAGTGTGAGCCACAACCGGTATCTAATACCCAAGAAGTAGAATTAGCAAGATTACAATGTATAACATACATACCTGAAGGAGAAGCAACGTTTCCGTCCTTCTTCTCTTCCTTTAGTTTGGGGCAATCTCGCTTGTAATGACCAATTTCATTACAATTGAAGCATTGCGATGTGGAAGGAGAAGCATTCCTCTTTATCTTGCTCTTGGAAGGCGCCAGATGCCCTCCGGGAGTGGACGAAGATGCAGCCTTGCTTTTCTTCCCCTTGCCTACTTTCTTGAATTTAGTGCATCTCACATTCAAAGGGTCTTGATTGAACTTAAGGATTTTCTCGCATTTCACGAGTAATTCCACAAGTTCACAGAATGTGCTCTCTTTCTGATGAAAGAGATAGTGCATCTTAAAACCCTCATAATCCTTATGAAGAGAATTCAGCACTAGTGCAATAGCTATCGATTCTTTGATGTAACCACCAAGTCTCTCAATTGTGAAAAATAATCCAGACATCATATCCACATGAGACCGAATTGATGTGTTTTTGTCCATCTTGACAAAGTAAATGCGCCTTTGTGCCTCTAGAAGTTCGATTTCTAGGCACGACTTGCGTGGGGTTATGAGCTTGAGATTACTCATCGAATTAGCCAATTCATCAACCCTATTGCCACCAGTTTGGCACATGGGTCGAAAACCCGCACATTTATCCTCGAGGCTACTTATGAGAGATTGAGGTTCAAAAGTAATGAACCTCCCTCTCCAACTCTCAGGGATAGACTTAAGGATGAACTCCGTGACAAGGTACTTGTGAAGTGCCCAACTTCTGTACTTTTCTGGAGTCATGCCTCGCGCATCATATCTAGGAAGAGGTTGTTCAATGACATAGTGTATGCCATTAACTTTCAAAACTTCGACAACTTTCTCTTTCCATTTAAGAAAATTAGTCAAGTCTAACTCGACATCCAGAATTTCAGCTGATATGATTGTTGTTATGTTTGCGACCATTTTGATTACTACAATCGAAAAGAATTTGCAATAAATAACCATTCATATAATTCAATAACTTTGAAATAAAAGCAAAACACGCAATCATTAAAGCTATTAAAACATTTCATTCATACAAAAGCAAAAGCATGGTCCCAAAAATGAATGAAACGATTCCAAGACCCCAAAAGTCCTAAATCTTTAAGCAGCTTTGGCATGTCTTAAGTAGTTTAAGATTTTAGGTAAGCAAAACCTATTGCTAGTAATCTCCAAATTACTCTTGGTTAATAAATTAATGCCATAATTTATCCCATTGCCACAACATAATAGCATTGTTGTTTGAGTTGAAACCACAATCAACGTGCTCCTTTGGGACGCCTTACCACCTAAGTCTAGTAAAATAGCACCTCGCTTTGGCGGAAACCTACTATATATCTTAGATCCCTAGATTTTTGTAAGTGCTTGATTTGGAAGGCAAGTTTTGAACTCAATATTACTTTGGACCTAGTTGTTTCTATGTTGGTTCGATTATTTAGTGAACTTAATCTAATCGAGTCATATGAAACAACCTGTTCATGCAAAGCATACATACATTCATACATTCATGCATAATATATATATTAAATTGCATAAAGAAATGGTGATCTAGTATGGCCCAAAAGTTCTTGTCTTGAAGCATCCAATCTTCATCACCTCCTTGTTAGCTTGGCATCGTCTTGAATTTTCGTTCAAATGCTAACTTAAAGTTCTAAACTAAAAAATACTTGAAAATAATAAAATTACATCAAAATTTCCATGCCACGCAGACCATATTTAAAACTTTACATTCAAAGATAGAACGGTACGCAGATCGTATTTAACTATCCTAAATTGGCCATACTAGTCACTTGGAGTACCTGCATTACATAAAATATACACTCTATGCATTCACCCATTCGTATGCTAAAACGAATGGCCCATATGAATATGCAAGTATTTACGTGAATTAATTAAAATTCACGTTCACATAAACGCGTCCTAAAAGATTAATCAATTTCCAAATTATTAATCCTTAGACTTTATTCTAATTAAAATTGAATTTAATTAAAATAATGCGACCTACGAAAATAATTAAAAATAATTATTTCATTTTAATTTCATTTAGTGGCTCCCACTCAAACCAATAATTATTCCGGATAATTAATTATGAAATATTAAATTAAAACTCGCGGCCCGGCCCAAGCAAATAAAATATTAAATTAAATATCTCGTTAGCCCAAATTAATGCAAATAAGCGAAGCCCAACGAAATAAACAATTTTCAACGAAAAAGTTCAATTACGTAGTTGGGCTAGGCTTGCGCCCAGCCCCATAGCCCTTGCGTGTGGCCTACGAGGTGCACGAGCAAGCTCGCACACCCCGCAGCCTACGCGCTCGCGCGTGCCCGCAGCTGTCGCTGCCCCTGCGCTGCGTCGTCGTGCATCGCTGCGCTGGACGTCGCATGGCCTTGTGCCTTGCTTCGTCGCAGCCCCCCGCAAGCATTCGCTTGCCCTTTCCTCGCCCAGCGCGCACAAGGCACGCAGCACGCTTGCTGCTGCCCGTGTCGTTGCGGCTCGGCCATCGTATAGCAGCCCGCATGGCTCGTGGAGCCATACGTCCACCACACATCGTGTTCGTGCCTTTGGTTCGTGCATACGGACCAACTTAATTAAAATAAATTTAATTTCACGAACTTGCATTAATATTATTTTTCAAAAAGTTACGATTTTTATTTTCGAAAAACAACGATTTTTAACGATTTAATAAACTTCAACGACAATCCAATTTCGTAAAATATTAAATCAAAGGCTAACATTATTCAAATTTTTAAGAACGAAGGAATCAACTTTAAATCGTTCATTTACATTTAAATTTCAGATTTTTAATAATTAGGTTTAAGTGCGATTAAAATTAACGAAACCATTCAAAATTTTAATCCAATATTTTTTTAAAATTAGCCACTGACCCATGAAATTATATCCCCTTTTCCAATTAACCGAATTATTAAACCAAAATTAATTAAAATTCAATTAGGGTTTCAAATTTTACGAATTGGGGAAAGGCAAAATTAGGGTTTATACTTATCCGAAAAATCTGAAATTTTTACCATAGATCAAGAATATACCCGGAAATATTGTGTCCAAAATTTCAAGCAATTCCGAGTAGTTTGGTCGACCTTTTAATTGAATTACTGTCCGACACTTTAAATTTTTAATGAAAAATTAACAAAAACGCCCAAAAAACGACAATTCGAAGCCTGTTTTTGCAATTCTGTTCTCATGACTTGATCTTAGAAAATCCTTTTCAATCAGATTAGGGTTTTAAAACTCGAAAAAACGAATATTATTAATTTCGGACCTGATTATTACGCAATTCATCCAATAATTCGTAAAAACTCCGAAAATTCAACAAAAAATTCAAAATTTTCGACAGATGCAAAAACAATTAAATCATGCTAAAACATGCTTTGAATACATAAGGCTCATGATACCACTGTAGGGGAATACAGTTAAACATAATAACATGTGCGGAAACAATCCCCAAAGCCAGGAAGCATGTATAAAGCACAGATTAAGCAGACTTGCGTTTGAAGCGTGTTTTCCACAAATTGTCAACGAACATGAACTTAGAACTCCAGTTGTCGTTCCTCTACTTGGTTCACCGACACGATCAGATCCGTCTTGATTATCGTAGCTTAGACAATCGATCAAGAGTTTGTGCTTTTGGGATGAGCACACTTTGGAGGCACATAGAGAATTAGGGTTCTCTGTTTTCTCCTAGGGTTGTGTGTAAACTGAATTTTGTTAAGTTGGAAAGTGGTTAGAAGGTTATTTACATAACCTTACTAACCGACCAGGCCATAAGGCAAGGCCGGCCAGCATCATCCGCGCAAGCCCACACGCGCACAGCCATACATGCGCTGAGCCTTGGGCCGCGCTGTGTGCGCTGCTGTTGCTGCTGTCCCTTGCGTGTGCGCGCGCCCAGCCAAGGCAAGGG
Source organism: Spinacia oleracea (assembly GCF_020520425.1). Lineage (NCBI taxonomy): Eukaryota > Viridiplantae > Streptophyta > Magnoliopsida > Caryophyllales > Amaranthaceae > Spinacia > Spinacia oleracea. Next base: position 80,470,140 of record NC_079490.1, read on the forward strand.
CCTTCCGCGCTGGCTCGCTGCTACGCCCAGTGGGCCTTGCGCGCTTGCGTGCCTTGGCTCGTTGGGCTGGCAGCGTTGCCCCTTTCGTATCCACGATTAAATATATTTCCGATATATTATTTATCGTTTCGTATAAGACGAATCACTGTCGTACGATACGATTTATTCGTTTCGCCTAGCTTACGAATATTCGCGATACGATATACGATTCAGATGCAAGGTCGTATCGTATAATACGTTTTCCAACTAATTCCCGAAAAGCTATTAAATGAATTTCCGATTCATTTAATCCGGTGATCTGTTACGTGTCATTGGTGTGACCTTGTAGGTTCAGTCAAGAGTAAGTTGTGAGTTTAATATTCATTAGAACTCACTGATCGGAAGCATTGCTCCAGCTAGCTGTTCCGATCACTTGATCTCACTGAATTAATTGTTCGCAATTAATCTGAACCTTGGTATTAGACTTAATGCACATTGGGTGAAGGACATATTTCCTTCATAAACACTGGTGACTTAGTTAATCTATCTACCACTACCCAAATGGTATCATTTCTGATCCTTGACTTGGGTAAACAAGTGACGAAGTCCATTCAAGTACAGTCCCATTTATGACTTGGAATTTCTAATAGTTGGACCTTTCCTTGAGGTCTCTTATGCTCTATCTTGACTTTCTGATAAGTCAAACATCTAGCAACAAACTCAGCTACTTCATTCTTCATCCTTGCCCACCAATAGACCTTCTTCAAATCCTTATACAACTTGTCACCACCTGTGTGAACAAAATACGGTGTATTATGACCTTCATTCATCAACCTTTCCTTCAATTCCCCACACCTTAGAGGCACACACCACCTTCCTTTGTACCTCAAACTTCCATCCTCATGGATCTTGAAATCCGTTTCTTTTCCTTGCGAAATCTTCTCCTTGATTCTCTCTAACTTAACATCTCCAGCCTGATTCTCTTTGATTTCATCAAACACTGACGGTTGGATAGTCAATGCATTCATCATTCCTTCTAGGCATTCACCACTCACAATTTCTAGATTTAATCGTTGCATATCCTTGCACAACTCGTTAGCAACTACTAACGCATTCACACTATGGCTTGATTTCCTACTCAAGGCATCTGCAACTACATTTTCTTTCCCTTCATGGTATTGGATGTCCAAATCATAATCCTTAATAAATTCCAACCACCTTCTTGGGCGCATATTCAAGTCCTTTTGTGTGAAAATGTACTTCAAACTCTTGTGATCCATGAATATCCTACATTTCACACCGTACAGAAAGTGTCGCCATATCTTCAATGCAAACACTATGGCAGCTAATTCTAAGTCATGGGTACGGTAATTGGATTCATACGGTTTCAATTGTCTTGACGCATACGCAATCACCTTCCCGTTCTTCATCGGAACACACCCTAGACCATTCTTAGATGCATCACTGTACACATCATAAGTACTACTTTCGTCTAGCAGAGTTAGTACCGGCGCGATTGTCAATCGCGTCTTCAAGGCTTGGAATGCTTACTCACATTTATCATTCCACTCAAACTTAGCTTCCTTCTTCATCAAGGTAGTCATTGGCTAATATCCAGCTAAACCAAGAAAGCTTCAGATATCAATGACACTCTTAGGTGTAGGCCATTCACTAAATGCTTTGATCTTTGCAGGGTCCACTGCAACTCCTTCCTTAGACACAAAATGTCCCAAAAATTTAACCTTCTCCAGCCAGAATTCACACTTCAAGAATTTGGCGTACAACTGGTTGTCTCTCAATGTACTCAACACAAACCTTAAGTGTTCAGCATGATCTTCTTCATTCTTTGAATACACAAGGATATCATTTATGAAAACCACTACAAACTTGTCCAAGAATACTCGGTTCATTAGGTCCACAAAAATAGCAGGTGCATTGGTTAACCCAAAAGGCATAACAGAGAACTCGTAATGACCGTATCTATTCCTAAATGCAGTCTTTGGTGTATCGTAGTCCGCGATTTTCAACTGATGATAACCTGGTCTCAAATCAATCTTGGAAAAGATTCCTGCTCCTTTCAACTGGTCAAACAGATCATCTATCCTAGGCAAAGGATACTTATTCTTGATTGTGACTTTATTGAGCTCCCTGTAGTCTATAAAGAGTCTCATACTTCCGTCCTTCTTCTTCACAAACAAGACTAGCGCTCCCCGAGGCGATGCACTTGGTCTGATATAACTTTTCTCCAACAAATCCTCCAACCGACCTTTCAACTCACTCATTTCTACTGGAGCCATTCGGTATAGATCTTTCGAAATAGGTGCAATTCCAGGTGCTAACTCTATGGTAAAGTCAATAGGTCGATTGGGCGGAATTCCCGGGATCTCTTCCGAAAACACATCCAGAAATTCATTTACTACTGCAATGTCCTCAGGTTGATCTTTTATTATGTTCTCTAGGTTTCTCACATTTCACAAGAAAACGGGGTTTCCCTTACTGACTAGCTTCACGAGTTCCATTGCCATGATGATTCCTACACTTCTAGGCTTCCCAAAACGACAATAGGACACTACCTTTCCTGAGCTAGGCCTCAAATGAATCTTCTTCTTCTCACAATCTATTTTGGCTTTGATCATTGCCAACCAATCCATACCTAAAATCACCTCTAGTTCTCCCAATTCAAATTCAATTAGGCCAGATAAGAATACGGTTTTGGCGATGGTCAAAGGCACATCTCTATGGATCTTGGTACACTTTACTATACTACCTGTTGGTATAACTATGGGTACCTCAATTGCTTCATGTTCTCTCAATCCTAGTTTCTCCAAAATACCCACTGATATAAATGAATAAGTCGCACCAGAATCAAATACTACTTTAACTAAAATGGAGTTAATAGAAAAAGTACCGGCTATGACGTCGGACGAGGTTTCTGCTTCTTTCCTAGTGATCACATTCAGTTTTCCTTTGGCATCTCCTTTATTATAGTCACCTCCATTGACATTTCCATTGGTGTTTCGGTTCCCATTTTGCTGATAGTTTCCCCCAGACTTTCCATTATTCTGGCCATGGTTGTTGTTGTTACCGCCTTGGTAACCTCTCTGGTTTCCATTATTCCCTCCGTTCCAGTTCTGGTTATTCCGGTTGTTGTTCTGGCGGTTGTTTTGAGAGTTGTTCTGGTTAGGCTTCCCATTCTTAGCCCAACATTCAAAATCTCTATGGCATGGCTTCTCACAGAACCTACAGATCACTGGATTACCATCACAATACTTTCCAGGGTGATTTTTATGGCAACGTTTGCACTCATGAACCCTTGATCCATTTCCTACAGGTGGGTTTCTATTCCCATTACTGTTGTGGAAGTTGTTATTCCGATTTCCACCATTGTTCCCCTTGAACTGGAATTGGTTGTTGCCTTTGTTCTTTTTTAAGTTATTCTGATTTGGTTGGTTACCACCCTGATTTTGGTTCCCAGCATCCTTTCTCTTCTCATCAACTCTGTTCCTCCTTAGTTGCAAGCCATACAAATGGGCAGCTTTCCCATACAAGGTGTCTAGACTAGTAAAAGTCTCTCCAGCTAACATCAACTGTACATCCATAGTCAGTCCACTCTCAAATATTTGAGCCTTGAGCTCTTCCGTTGCCACCACTTCAAGTGCAACCCTAGACACTTTTGAACCAATTCCCGACTTTGTTCGCATCACAAAAATTAAGTGGTAGAAAATTCAACCACCATACATGTAGAATTCAATTGAAGAAATAAAAATAATTCCCTTTGCGATAATCACTCATCTTAAATAAGAACTTATACTTTAAGGATACTAAAAGAATCTAAATTCTTTTATTACTTCAACGAAAGAGTTCTACATCCTTTGGATCATACTTTTATTCCACTAAAACCATAAATAATGAATTACTAAAACCATAAATAGTAGTTTTGCTACTTTATTATTCAACCAAAAATAAATGAATACTAAATATTACAAATAATGAAATGCTAAAGGCATCCCGATGATCATTCCTTTTCGTTGTAGTGCTCTGGGGTGAAATCTTGATCTTCGGGATCATCCATGTCTTCTTCGGGATCCGAATCATACTCCATATCCTCATTATTATGTTGTAGCACACTATTCGCTTCATCATTAGCTTCAAGCTCTTTCTCAGTATCACTAGAAATCTCAATTGTTGGTTCGGGGATTATAGGATTAGGATTCTCAATCTCAACAACATCGTCATCACTATCCTCATCCACAACTTCATCACTATCCTCATTCATAGGATTCTCCACATCACTATATATCATCCTCCATGTGATTTAAGTTGATAATCTCTACCATTTTACCATCCTCAAAATATTTCTCTGCAAGCTTTAAAATAGTGGTAATGACCTCCATGTCATACCTCCATCTACCATCAGGAGTACCATACTTAAAGTAATTAGGAGTACCATCTTTGTAATGCATATCATGAAATCGATTCTTAAGCTCTATGTATGGATTTTTATGAGGCAAGCAATGAATAACCATATCAGACATAACATCCTTATTCCTTAGATGAGGCAAATTCTGGACCGTAGCATAGTAGTTACTAGAAAACTCAATTTTCTTTGCATAAATGTGTGGAGTCTCGTTGTCCAACTTCTCTAGGTGTCCTAGGTTAGAGAACTTTGAAAGCAACATCTTAAATCCTGAAAATACACAACTTAAGAGTCTTACTAATTCAAGAGTCAAACAACTTAAGATTCAAACAAATTCAATCAACCAAAAGTAAACATGAAAAGTCATTGCCAAAAAAATCCAATAAAATTCAACCAAAATTTCAAAATTCCAATCACAAAACCAAGCATAAACTAATTGAACAATAAGAACAAAAATAATTAAAGAGATAATTAAGGAATAGAAGAGAGAATTATACCATTAATGAATGAAATTGAAGCCCAAAAATGAAGAACAAAATTCTGATAAGTGATTGTGCAGGCGCAGCGGGTTTAGGTGTGGGCGCGCCAGTTCAGTGTGTGGGCGCAGAGCTGCTTGCTTGGTGGCTGCTCATGGCTTGGTGGTCGCTGCACATTGCTTTGTTACTACCCATCGTCTAGCACAACCAGGGCTCGTTGCTGCACATTGCAATTTCGTCGCTGCACACAACAAAGCATCGTATAGCAAAGTTACAAAAATCGTGTAGCACATTAGGGAATCGTATAGCACGTAATTAAATTGGATAACATATTATTAAAATTGGAAAGCACATTATTAAATTGTATCACATTTTTACAAATCGTAAATCATTTTAATCGTCGTCTAAGCCTAAATTCACACAATTTAGCACGTTAATACTCCAAATGACCCTACGCTTGACAAAATGAGCATAACAGGCACGTTTAGAGCTAAAACGACTAAAATATACGCAAGACGGGATAATGTTCCGATTAATGCCAAAACACGATAAACGAACTAAAAATGATAAAAATAAGTAAAAATAAAAAAAATCTAATAAAATGAAATAAAAATCCTAGGCTAAGAGTGACATAAATTTCGCTCATCAAGCTCCGACTCAAGCAAGGGTCGGGGACGTTCAAACCATATAAGTTGAGTTGTCAAAGCCGACCGGAGGTAGACTCGACCCCTTTTTTTCTAACACTAGTTTTATGCAGGTACCGGCGTACAAAGAATGGTCTTGATTTCAGAACATCTTGACCGTTCTCCATCTCAATTCGAATACTTTGACTTTCTTTTTCCTCACCGAACGCTCAGTCAAAGTGAGGGCTTCTGTAGACACCAAATTAGTGTCTCCCCTTTAGAGCTGATGACGGAACCATTAGCCTAGTGCCAAGATTTGTACAATTCCAAGTGGAAGTCCAAATTGCTAAATATTTTAAGTCCAAAAATTCAAAATCCAATCCCCAAGTCCGTTCTCATTCCAGAATTTGGTACAAAATTCAATTCCTTAATGCAAATTCAAAATTTCAAGTACAAGCTCTCGAAACTGACCTCTACAATGGTCTCCGAGCCGCGTTTCCAGTCAAAATGACACTAAGTAATCTATCGGGCACCAACCTACAAAACTGAGCATCCCGGGCATCGACCCGTAAAATTAGATTCAAACTGTACAAATCAGCAAGAGGTTTGCGTCTAAAAACAAGCAAATCCACCTCATTAATAAACCTCCCCAAGCAAACCTCCCCCACTATAATATAAAAAGGTACAACGTGCCAACCAAGACGCGCCTCAAAGGACGACGTCATCGTCCTTTTTTGGCAGCGTCTGCTGGCGCCAAGCGCTGGCCTTTTGTTCGGCTTTTCAGCCACATTTCTATATAAACCCTCATTTTCCGAAGCATTGGGGGGCAGAAAATCAAAAACAGACACAACATCGTAATGCCAAAATAATTCTACACTTAACAAATCCTCTCAAAATCGTCAAAATTCTAAAAATACAAGCTCTTCTACTACCTTACAATTGGGAAATCACTTTGGAGAAATCAATCTAGCCTAGTTAGGTAATCCGAGGCCCTTCGAATCTACTATTTTGCTAATCTATTTGCTAACTTCTATAAACCAAGGATATTCTTATGATGTTCATACTCATTTAAACTAGGTTATGTGACAAAAGGGGTAATCTTTGAGGGGATTTCATACTTGAAACCCCCCTCAAATGATCATCCAAACCCCATTTCAAGTTCAAGATTCAATCTTTATGCATTATTTTCTATAAAACTTGGTTAAGAAAGTGAGGTTTTCATGATTGAAAATACTCCTTCTAACAACCACGACTCAAGGTTTCAAAAAAGCTTCAATCTTTATACAAGTTCTATGATATTTAAAGAAGTGCAACCCCTTGTTTAAGTTAGAACACATGAATCATTTAAATTCATGTACAAATTCCATTTCCAAAGTTCAAATATTCAATGATGTTTTAGTGGGAACCATTTCCCTTAAAACTAGAATCAAATACAAGTATGGAGATTTCCAAAGGTGAACTCTTTACATAAAGTCTAGGCCTTTGAGAATAAAAAACCTCCCAATTTCTATATTCAAGTTCTATATTCATGTTCAAGTTCGATCTCAATATTCAATATACAAAATCGATAATACTTTTTAATGAGAAACTCATTCTAAAGTGATATTGTTTTACACGATTGGATTTGATGGGGAGCCAAATCACTTTTGAGCAAGTGCATGTTCCTAAATCGAATTTTCAATATTCAAGTTATGCAATTTCTACTATTCAAGTTCAATGCTTTATTGCTTATTTCAATTCTGCACCTTTAAATATTGCACCTTTCAATTCTGCACTTACTATTTATTCAACTTTACTTGCCTAGTCCATCTAGGCAATGTGGTATCCACCTAGTCCTTTTTTCTAGGAGGTGATGTATCTTTACTAATTCCACATTTATTTTCTATTGTGATGATGCTTTACTTGTTTATTGCTTTCATCACCCAACATGCTAAATTAACAAAATGCAAGTTCTATTCACGCTTAACAAATATAATATTTGGACAAACCGGCTTAGGTTCCCTTAAATTTAACTTAAAGAAAAGTGATCACCATAAAAACATAGAAAATTCAACGTTCTAATCAAGTATGCTCACCCGCCTAAATATTAGTGTCATGTTAGGATTTTACTTAGAAAATTATGCTTGTATTGTATGAAACAATTGCAAATTTTGCTCAAATAAGTGTCTCGTTCCCTTACCCGAGTTTCTAACGGTTTCAAGTCCTATGCCTTATCTTGAGTCATACATGGTCTTTCTAAACTGGAACTGAAAACTTGTTTGGTGGCGACTCCATCTAAATGTATAAAAAACACACCCTACAGACACGAATAGATTGGATATTTCTTCCTCTTATGTACCAAAAAACCAATGATCTACGACACCAAAAAACATATATAATTGATTGTGACTGAAGCAGGCTCGCCGACCTTATGCTCATGCCACCAACGAGCCTGTGATGTGGCGGTGAGTGGGTTTTTGTTTAGGGTAGTGAGCCTGAAAAAGCCAAGTTAGAAAGGACAATAATTTTAATATCATCAGTATCTTAGAGTAATAATTACTGGAAATATAAACAAGATTAATAATTGCTTATTTTCTCTCGATATAAAACAAGATAGTATAGTCTTTTGCTATAGCAAGTTAGAGTGAGTTTATCTCTCAAACTCAACCTCAAGCTCCAAACACTGGCACATTAGCTTTCCACTAACTTTTACATACTTTTTTCATTATTTAGACTCATACAAATTTCTCCTTTACACATTGTCCACAAACTCACCTCATACTCACAAGCTCCTAATTAAAAAGGATAATTAAGTAGGATAAAGTGTGATGATATGGCATGATTTGATTTGATTGGAGAAATATATGGAGTCTTAAGTGAGTTTTGAGTGAGCCTTGGATTTTCAAATCCACCTCCAACTTGTTGTAGTTTTTACCACATTGTCCAAGAGTTTGGCTCCACAATCCCTCCAGACCAGGGATTAACTCTCCCTTACAATGCGTGATTGTAAAGGAAAAAAGGAAAAATATGTAATTTGTTGTCTTCTTTTGCTCAATACTTTTCTTCTTTGGATTTATCAGTTTCCATAAAACCTAACACTTAAGGTGTTAGGTTATGATACATATAATTGAATATAAATCATGCGAAAAAACCATAAAGCCAGGAATCCAAATTAATTGCCACATAACAATTAGCATAATTTAGGATACATACACTTTGTAGCGTAGCTGCGCCCGAACCGAACAAGAACAAGTATAGGACTCCAAATGTCGTCCCTCCGTAGATAGTCCACAGCACGTTCGGATCCTCCTTAGATTTAATTAACTAGAATTGCACCTAAGGTATTATGAATATATTCGAATATTTTTAGGCAAACATTAGTCTTAGTTTTAATCCTAAAAACTAGGTGAATAATTGAAATTATGTATTTTTAAATTTGTGAATGCCATCACATATTTATAGGGTAGGAATAATGAATTAGAAGTCTACTAGGTTTCAAGTATTCTAAATCTATTAGAATTAGAGTTTACTTAAAACTAGTAACCTTAGGAAATTAATCTTTTAATCTAATCCTAATTGCTTAAGGATTCAATGCATGCACAAACTTCAACACACACACGAGCACGGCCCACATGAATGCAGGCCATGCCCGAACGCGGAGAAGCCCGCAGCAGGCTCGCAGCCCACACGCTGCTTCGCAGCCCAAGTGCTGCTCGCAGCCATGGGCGCGCTGGGCCTGGCCTTGCGCTGGGCCTTGCGTGCCTTTGGCTTGCTGTGTTGCTCATGCCTTGCGCGCTGGGCTTGCTAGGCGTGGGCCTGGCTTCGTGCTGGGCCTTCGTCTAGCAAGCTCGTCCGATGCTTATTTCGTACGACGCGTTTCCAATTAATTTTCCGATTCCGGAATTTATTTCCGATTCGGACAATATTTAATATTTCCGATTCCGGAATTAATTTCCGTTTCGAACAAATATTTAATATTTCCGATTCCGATAATATTTCAGATTCAGACAATATTTCCGTTTCCGGTAATATTTCCGATTCCAGCAATATTTCCATTTCCGATAATATTTTCCGATACGTACCATGTTTCCGTTTCCGGCAACATCTAAGACTTGGATAATATTTATATTTCCGATACGATCCATATTTCCGTTTCCGGCAATATCATTGTTTCCGGAGTATTCATAATTTGCCTTTTGACGATTTCAGCTCCCACTGGAACCAAGATCCGTCGATTCCGAATATCCATAAATTGAGTATTTAATTCCTTTAAATACTTGATCCGTTCACGTACTATTTGTGTGACCCTACGGGTTCAGTCAAGAGTAAGTTGTGGATTAATATTATTAATTCCACTTGAACTGAACCGGCCTCTAGCTAGGCATACAGTTCACTTGATCTCACCGAATTATTAACTCGTATAATTAATACTGAACCGCATTTATTAGACTTATCATTGAATGCATACTTGGACCAAGGGCATTATTTCCTTCAGTCTCCCACTTGTCCTTAGGGACAAGTGTGCATTTCCTAATTCCTTTGTCGCTTGATTCTTGCTCATGAACATAAGGTAAGAGTTGTCATCCTTATTATGTCCAGAGATGTTTCTTGGTTTCAGAGTTCAACTGATCAAATAAACAGATAATCATAGCCTATGATTCATCTGAGCACGGCCATACATTTTACAGTTTCTAGCTCTCCGAGTGGCCTTGTACAACTTTCAGAATCTCATCCCGATTTATGGGAGGACAATCCCAATCTTGCGATCTTGAGATTAGACTTCGTTTGATAGGTGATTACCCGAGCGTTGCCTTTATAGCCTCCTTTTACAGTGCGACGGTTGACAACGTCAAAGTAACCAGTTCTCAAACAAGTCATCTCAAATCACTCAGGTATTGAGGATTAGTGTCTAATAATTTTAATGAAATTTACTTATGACAGATTTTCATCTCTTACAGTAAAGTTTCATAGATCAGTCCGATACTAGTCTTCCCAAAGTAAGTATTGAAGGAAATATGTCCTTCACCCAAGGTGCATTAAGTCTAATACCAAGGTTCAGATTAATTGCGAACAATTAATTCAGTGAGATCAAGTGATCGGAACAGCTAGCTGGAGCAATGCTTCCGATTAGTGAGTTCTAATGAATATTAAGCTCACAGCTTACTCTTTACTGAACCTACAAGGTCACACCAATGGCACGTAACAGTCACCGGATTAAATGAATCGGAAATTCATTTAATAGCTTTTCGGGAATTAGTTTTGGAAAACGTAGTATACGATACGACCTTGCATCGGGATCGTATATCGTATCGCGAATATTCGTAAGCTAGGCGAAACGAATAAATCGTATCGTACCACGGTGATTCGTCGTATACGAAATGATAAATAATATCCGGAACGATATTAAGTCGCGAATACGAAGAGCAGCCCACGAGCCGAATGCGCGAGGCACTCAAGGCCCATGGGCGCTCGGCACACAAGCGACGCAAGCACAGCAGCACTGGCCCATGGCCGAGCAGCTGCGTGTGCGCGCGCGGGCCAAGGCAACAACACAGCAGCAGCAGCGCGCGGCCCACGGCCCAGCTGGCTGCGTGCTCGTGTGTGTGTGTCGCATGGGCTTGCTGGTCGGTCGTAGCCTTGTTGGCTTGGCCGGTTAGTAAGGTTATTCTAATAACCTACTAACCCAAGTTTTCCTAACACAATTCACTCATACTAAAACCCTAGAGACTCAGAGAACCCTAATTCTCTCTGTGCCTCCAGAGTGAGTTCTTCCCAAAAGCAAACACTCTTAATCGATTGTCTAAGCTACGATTATCAAGACGGATCTGATCGTGTTGGTGAACCAAGTAGAGTAACGACAAGTGGAGTTCTAAGTTCGTGTTCGTTGACAATTTGTGGAAAACACGCGTCAAACGTAAGTCTGCTTAATCTGTGCTTTATACATGCTTCCTGACTTTGGGGATTGTTTCCGCACATGTTATTATGTTTAACTGTATTACCCTACAGTGGTATCATGAGCCTTATGTATTCAAAGCATATTTTAGCATGTTTTTGCTGCTGTCGAAATTTTGGAATTTTTGGTGATTTTTTCGGATTTTTTATTGGATTATTGGATTAATCGCATAAGTTGTTCCGAAATCAAAAAGATTCATTTTTTCGACTTTTCAAAACCTAATATGATTGAAAAAAAACTTCTAAGATCAACTCATGCAAACGGAATTGCAAAAACAGGCCTCGAAGTGTCGTTTTTTGGGCGTTTTTGTTATTTTTTTAATAAAAATTAAAAGTGTCGGAGAGTAATTCAATTAAAAGGTCGACCTAAGCTACTCGGAATTGCTTGAAATTACGACACAAAGTCGCTGGGTATGTTATTGATCTATGGTAAAAGTTTTGGATTTTTCCGATAAGTATAAACCCTAATTTTTCTTTTCCCCAATTCGTTAAATTTAGATCCTTAATTGATTTTTTAAATAATTTAGGTCTAATAATTCAGTTAATTGGGAAATGGAATATAATTTCATGGGTCAGTGGCTAATTTTAAAAATTATTGGATTAAAATTTTGAATGATTTCGTTAATTTTAATCGCACTTAAACCTAATTATTAAAATCTGAAATTTAAATGTTAAAGAACGATTTAAAGTTTTGGATTTTATTATTTAAAAGTTCAAATTTTTAGTTGATTCGTTCGTTCTTAAAATTTGAATAATGTTAGCCTTGATTTAATATTTTACGAAATTGGATTGTCGTTAAATTTTATTAAATCGTAAAAATCGTTGTTTTTCGAAAATAAAAATCGTAACTTTTTTTATGAAAAATAACTTTAATGCAAAGTTCGTGAATTTTTTTATTTTTTTTTAATTAAGTTGGTCCTTAGGCACGAACACAAGGGTGTGGTGGACGTGTGGCTCGACGAGCCATGCGTGTGCCGAGCCGCAGCGACGGGGGCAGCAGCAAGCGAGCTGCGTGCCGCGTACGCGCTGGGTGAGGAAAGGGCAAGCAAGGCAGTACCTTGGCTTGCGAGTGTTGCGACGAAGCAAGGCACGAAGCCTGCGACGTGCAGCGCTGCGATGAGCACGACGAGAGCGCAGGGCAGCGACGAGCTGTGGGCACGCGCGCGCACAGGCTGCGGGGTATGCGTGCTTGCTCGTGTGCCTCGTAGGCCACACAAGGGCGCAATGGGCTGGGCGCAAGCCTAGTCCAACCATGCACTTGAACTTTTTTCCTTGAAAATTGTTTATTTCGTTGGGCTTAACATGTTTGCATTAATTTGGGCTAACGGGATATTTAATTTAATATTTTATTTGCTTGGGCCGGGCCGCGAGTTTTAATTTAATATTTTATAATTAATTATCCGGAATAATTATTGGTTTGAGTGGGAGCCACTAAATGAAATTAAAATGAAATAATTAATTTTAATTATTTTCGTAGGTCGCATTATTTTAATTAAATTCAATTTTAATTAGAATAAAGTCTAAGGATTAATAATTTGGAAATTGATTAATCTTTTAGGAAGCGTTTATGTGAACGTGAATTTTAATTAGTTCACGTAAATATTTGCATAATTATATGGGCCATTTGTTTTAGCATACGAATGAGTGAATGCATAGAATGTATATTTTATGTAATGCAGGTACTTCAAGTGACTAGTATGGCCAATTTAGGATAGTTAAATACGGTTTGCGAACCGTTCTATCTTTGAATATAAAGTTTTAAATATGGTCTGCGTACCATGGAAATTTTGATGTAATTTTATTATTTTCAAGTATTTCTAAGTTTAAAACTTTAAGTTAGCATTTGAGCGAAGATTCAAGACGATGCCAAGCTAACAAGATGGTGATAAAGATTGGATGCTTCAAGACAAGATGTTTTGGGCCATACTAGTTCACCATTTATTTATGAATTTTGATATATATATATATATATATATATATATATATATATATATATATATATATATATATATATATATATATATATATATATATATATATATATATTATGCTTGAATGTATGTATGTATACTTTGCATGAATAGGTTGTTTCGTATGACTCGATTAGATTAAGTTCACTAAATAATCGAACCAACATAGAAACAACTAGGTCCAAAGTAATATTGAGTTTAAAAATTGCCTTCCAAATCAAGCACTTACAAAAATCTAAGGATCTAAGGTAGTAGGTTTACGCCAAAGCGAGGTGCTATTTTAGTTGACTTAGGTGGTAAGGCGTCCCAAAGGAGCACGTTGATTGTGGTTTCAACTCAAACAACAATGGCATTATGTTGTGGCAATGGGATAAATTATGGTATTAATTTATTAACCAAGAGTAATTTGGAGATTACTAGCAATAGGTTTTGCTTACCTAGAATCTTAAACTACTTAAGACATGTCAAAGTTGCTTAAGGATTTAGGACTTTTAGGGTCTTGGAATCGTTTCATTCATTTATGGACCATGTTTTGCTTTTTGCATGAATGAAATGTTTAATAGCTTTAATGATTGCATGTTAGCTTTTATTTCAAAGTTATTAAAGTTTATGAATGGTTTTTTATTGCAAATTCTTTTCGATTGTAGTAATCAAATGGCCGCAATCAAAACAACACTCAAAGTAACCGAAATTCTGGATGTAAAATTGAACCTATCAAACTTTCTTGATTAGGAGAGGAAGCTTCGGCAAGTCCTCAGGTGGAACAACATTGAATATGTAGTTGACCATCCCATCCCCAGCTATTACTCAAAGGATATAACTCCAGAAAAGCACTGTGCGTGAGCGAACCACATGTCGCTAGTGATGGATCTTATTCTTGGCTCTATCCCCAAGGATTGGAGTGCAAGGTTCGTTGCATACGAGCCATGGGCACTCCTAAGGCATCTTAGGGATATATGTCGTGGTAGATTCCAACATGGTGGTCAACATGTCGACCAAAATGTTTTTGAATTGGTTAATTCATTTGAGGATCTAAAGCTTAATGCTCTACTTGGTTGTTGCTTTGACGTCGAAAGAAAAAAAGCAAGGGAAAGGGTCATTGATCTTGAAGTGACAGAGCGGACGCCAATCAGAACTCATACAAAGAAAATGGTTGGGCTTCTCAACCGGCTTGAGTTACTTGGTGATCCATTTCCAGATTCTGCAGCTGCGGGAATACTTTTGATTTCTCTTCACCCTAGTTAAAAGAAATTCAAACTACTCTATTTTTCCAAGAAAAGGGAAAACACTCTTAGTGAACTAATTTACTTGCTTCATCAGTATGAATTGGACTTTGTAAGTGATAAGCAAGCATCGCTAAAAGTAAAGAGTAAGAAAATCAAGAAAAAGGTTCTGGAGAAGATCCATAGCAAGGATGCATCTCCATCTACTTCAGGAAGGCAAGTGGCGCCCTCCAAGAAGAAGGTGAAGAAGGATCATTCTCCATCTACATCGCAATGCTTCAATTGTAATGAAATTGGTCATTACAAGCGAGATTTCCCCAAACTAAAGGAAGAGAAGAAGGACGGAAACATTGCTTCTCCTTCAGGTATGTATGTTATACATTGTAATCTTGCTAATTCTACTCCTTGGGTATTAGATACTGGTTGTGGCTCACACTTATGTTCTAATTCGCAGGGACTAAGGAGAAGTAGAAGGCTTGATAAAGGCGAGATGGATCTACGCGTGGGAAATGGAGCACGGATTGCTGTATTAGCCGTAGGATCTTATTTTATTTCTTTGCCTAATGGTTTTTTTTTGGAACTAGAAAACTGTTACTATGTTCCTAGTATCACCAGAAACATTATTTCCGTTTCAAGTTTGGATTCTAAAGGTTTTAGTTTTCAATTTAAAGACAATAGTTGTTCTTTTTCTTTGAATGGAATGTTTTATGGTTCAGCACAACAAGAAAATGGTCTATATGTGCTAGATACGAGCAAACACATTTATAACATAAATACTAAAAAGGCTAAAACTGGTGATTCGGATCTCACATTTCTGTGGCATTAGGCCATATAAACACAAAGCGCATGGAATTACTTCAACGGAAGGGAATTCTAGAATCATTCGACTTAGAGAAGATTGATCAATGCGAATCTTGTTTACTTGGCAAAATGACAAAGAAACCTTTCTCAAAGGTGGGAGAAAGAGCAAGCGAACTACTAGGGCTAATACATACGGACGTATGTGGGCCTATGAGTACGAAAGCTAGAGGTGAGTTCAGCTATTTCATAACGTTTACGGACGATTTTAGTAGATATGGCTATATTTACTTGATGAAACACAAGTCTGAATCGTTTGAGAAATTCCGAGAATTTCAAAATGAAGTAGAGAATCAACATGGCAAGAAAATTAAAGCTCTAAGATCGGATCGAGGAGGTGAATATCTTAGCCACGAGTTTGATGACCATCTAAAAGAATGAAGTATTCTTTCTGAATTGACTGCTCCGGGGACACCTCAATGGAATGGAGTGTCGGAACGGAGAAACAGGACCTTACTCGATATGGTCAGGGCAATGATGGGTCAAGCCGAACTTCCTTTACAATTTTGGGAACATGCGTTGCAAACTGCAGCACTCACACTGAATCGTGCTCCGTCAAAAGCTGTTTAAAAGACTCCATACGAATTATGGACTGGGAAACTTCCAAAGTTGTCTTTTCTGAAGATTTGGGGTTGCGAGGCATATGTCAAGCGATTAATTTCGGACAAGCTCGAACCAAAATCTGACAGGTGTTTCTTCGTTGGGTATCCAAAAGAAACAAATGGGTATTATTTCTACAACAAGTCAGACAACAAGGTATTCGTTGCTCGTGACGGTGTCTTTTTGGAAAGAAATCATATTTCCAAATTGATAAGTGGGAGAATAATAGACCTCGAAGAGATTCGAGACGAACAACGAACTAAGAACTCTTTAGAAGCAGTTTAGGTTGATGAACCTCCAATGTAATCCCCCGCAAATTTATAAATTTTATTAATATATTTTAACGTATAGTTATTTATATTTTAAATAGAATTTACGAATTTTAGAAATATATGTATATTTAACATAATTTATTTTATACATTCTAAATATTTTAACGATTTATGCAATCAAAAATTATTTTAGCATTTTATGTTGAAAAGAATTTAAATTGCGAAAATATGTTTGAATTTGGAAAACAATCCTAATCGGTTTTTGATTCAAACATTAAAGCTCAATCCTAATCCTAGCCCAACTTGGTAAAGCCCAAAGTAAATAAGCCCATAATTTTCCTAGGGGAGTACTATACGCAGCCTGATTTTACTTGGCGCAACCGTTTTTATTTTCATTTTTTTCATTCTAAAAAAAATCTACCCTCACTTTTATTATTTTCTCTCAACATTTTCGATATTATTTTAGTTCAAATAAATTTGATTTTTTTTAGTTTCATGTATATCTAATCAAATTAGAATAAATATTTAGATTGCAATGGAAAATATTTTTGACTTGGAATTGAAGTAATTTTCGTTCTTTTTCGTTTTTTTGAGTCTTTTCATACAACTTGTATGAAATTAAAACTTCTATTTTGTACATATTGAACAAAATATAGTTAACTATTTCGTACAGATTGAACAAAATATAATTAATCATTTCGTACATATTGAACATAACAGAACTAAGTATTTTGTATAAATTGAACGAAATATAATTCCGTTCAAAATTGAACATAACAGAAATAAGTTCTATCATCACTACTAATGTATAACAAACAAACACTACATGACCAATCGAAAGCTCTTTCACTATAGACAATATATAAAAAGAAGGATTTTTTGGTATTTACTACCTTCAAAATACACCACTTTTGTATTTACTACCTTATGAAAATTTTATTTTAAATTACTAGCTTAAAGTTTCATTTTTTTTTTGTATTCACTACCATTTTACAGTTTTCTCATTTTAAAATTGAGATATCTCTTTCGTTTTTTAATCATTTTAAGTGATTCAAAACCCATTCTTCTTATTTATGTGTAAGGATTCCATAGGGATCTTTCATTTAACATTTTGTAAAAGGTAAAATAAATTAAATATTATTTGTAAAATATTAAACTACTTATGAATTATGAAATAATTTTTTTTGAAATGACGTTCTCAATGAATTCCCTATAGAAAAAGGAAAATAATGAACTTTGAATCACTTTAAACGATTAATAAATGAAAGAGATATCTTAATTTTAAAATGAGAAAACTATAAAGTGGTAGTAAATAAATAAAAATTGGAAGTTTAAGGTAGTAATTTAAAATAAAAATTTCATAAGGTAGTAAATACAAAAGTGGTGTATTTTAAAGGTAGTAAATACCAAAATTTCCTAAAATGAACTAGTATCATCATTTTATTCAATTTGTACGGAACACTTAGTTCTGTTATGTTCAATCTGTATGAAATAGTCAAATGTATTTTGTTCAATCTGTAAGAAATAGTTAATTATATTCTGTTCAATCTGTACAAAATAGACGTATTTATTTCATACCAATTGCATGAAATGCTCAAAAAATAGGAAAAAACGAAAATTACCTCAATTCCAAGGTCTTCCAAGTCAAAAACATTGTTCATTGCAATCAAAATATGTATTCTAATTTGATTAGATACCGTGACACTAATAAAAAATTAAATGTATCTGAACCAAAATAATATCAAAAAAGGTTGAGAGAAAATAGTAAAAGTAAGGGTTATGATTTTCTAAGAAAGAAAAAAATAAAAGTAAAAAGGGTTACGTCAAGTAAAACCAGACTGCGTTTAGCAACCGTGTTTTCCTACTCTTTTCAACATTCACGTGAAAACAACAAAAAACTCCCAAACCCTCCTTATTTCTCCTCCTTCCTCTTTCACGTGTTCTTCTTCTTCTCCTTCTTTTTCTTTCTTCCCTCGCAAGTCAGTGCAACCACCACAACGACGACCATCGGACGACCACCGGAAACCCTCGTCGACGTTGCTCTCGCCTCCGGCCGACACATATCCTCCTCCTCCTCTCGTTCTTTCTTTATTTTCTCCCCTTCCTTGCTTCCTGCGCAACCCAGCGCAATTCAGCACCACCCATCGCGGCCCTGTACTATCGCTGCCACCATTCGTCGCCGCCGACCAGATCTCCCTTGCCGCCACGCCGCCGCGCCGCTGCACCACCTCCGACCAGCTTTTCCTACCTCTCCCTTTGGTTATTTCTTAAACCCTAAGTTATTTAAATGTTTTAATTAAGTTTATTAATTTGAATTTATGTTTCTTGTATTAAATTATTAATCTTTATAGTTAAATTATAATTTTCAGATTTGGTGTTGATGTTATAAATTAATTATTTTCAGTTTTGGTTGATTAATATATAAGTTAGGGTTTTAATTAGTTTAGTGAAAATTCATGTTTATTGAATGTAAATTATAAGTTATTATGATTAAATTATATTTTCAGATTATACATTATGTTTAAATAATAAATTTAATTTTCAGATTATGTAGTTGCATTGAAATAATGATTTTTAATTATTAAAGCATGAATTTTAAGGTTTTAATAGTTTTGAAATCATGGCAGGATGATGATAAGTTATTAAAGTTATTGTTTTTATGATTTCAAACATGTTAATTACGTTTTGGAGTAGTTTAAATTAGTTTATGTTGCTGGAAATTGCAAAGGACATGTTATATTGGAGTTTGTGATAAATTGTGACTATTAGTGAAGAATCATTTATGATAGGTAGTCAATTAGTTAAGTTTGGATATTGGGGAATTTTCTAAGTATGTTACGATGTTTTTAGAGTACGTTAACGTTGCTGTAAATTATTAGGAATTGATTTGGGTACGTTTCTTGATTTGTTTTAGGCGGAGATTTCTCTATAGGCGACTTTTGAATTGTTAAAGTGGTCTCGCAGTTTGTTTACACAAGGTATGTACATACCTGTGTGCCTGGAATGTGTGTTATTTGTTGAATCCATGTTGAAATTTGTTGATGGACTTGGTTATGTTGGAATTACATGTTTAATATTGTTGGATGGACGTGTTGAACATATATACATTCCGTTAAGAGAATTATAACATGTTAGTAGATGATTGATGCGAGCATGTTGGTTGGGAACATTAGATTATTATATATATATATTGATTCAGATCGATTGTTCATTGTTCCCTTTTAGCTTTTCACTACTTTATAAGGGCCGAGGACCTTGTTTAGTAAGTTGAAACCTTATTCCCATATAGAGGGGTTGATCAGTATTAAAGGAAAGGTTGGATTAATTGGAATAAGTCTTGATTGACATCTCTGTGATCACTCACTTAAATCCAAGATAAAAACAGTGGAGAATAATTGTTGATTGTATGACTTATGTGATTGTTGAGCCATAACAGAGTTTAATATGTAAATCATGTAAAGTGAAACTGAGTAGCAATAGCTTTAGACTGTGCACGTCTAAAGTGACGGACAATCAGGAGTTGGGGTCATGGGTCGCCTATGGCTTTCTCTGGGCCGGATTGATCACCGGTTCTATTTTATTCAAAAGTCCCTCGATATCGCAGGTCATTGGGGTTTACGGAGTCGCGCCCGTACCTCGTCTTCCTTAGTGAAGAAGTTTCTAGTAGACAACTTAGTCCATTGACTATTTCAATTAAAATAATGTTAATGATACAAAGGTCTAGTTCAGTCAAATATAGTCTTCAAGTCAATATGTTTGGGTTATCCTTGCTTATGTTTTATTAGTATCATGTTAGGATTGTTCGTTTAATAGAATCATGTTAGGATTATTATTGATTTAGTATGTAGTACTCAGCTTTGCTGATTACGTGCTTTTGCTTGTGCATGTTGATCATGGCTATGCCTTATTGATCCTGTGATGACCCAATCTTTGGCGAGCAGTCTCTAGGGATCCATAAGCATTGTCCATTGCAGGTTTGAAGATGATGCATCACTGGGGTTCGGGATCTGGAGAGATTTGTGTAGTCGTTATTTTATTTCATTTGAATTTGGTTTTGTTGAACTTGTTTTAATGGACTTGATTTTGATTTGAACTAATTATGTCGACTTCAATTTGTTGGTTTTGGGTAGTTGACTTATTTAAATTATTAAAGTTATTTATTATGTTTTCCGCTGCAAAATTCTGAATAAGCCAAAACGTTTTCACACGGGCGATAATACCTTGATAATTCTCTATAGTTATATTTATAAAAAGGGTTGTTTTAGAAAAAGGAAAATTGTCGGGGTGTTACAAAGTGGTATTAGAGCTATAGGTTTTACTGACTTTTCGTGTCTACTTTTAAATTTTTAGGCGCCTAACGAATTTCGTTGAATTAAGCTCCAAACATTAAATTAAATGGATCGAAATATTTTCTTCATTTTCCAAAGAGTCCGAATTTCTTTTATTTGGCCTAAATCTAAAATTTTATAAATTCGAAACTTTCTTTATGGTTCGAATTAATTATTTTCCTCGAATTTATTTCAAATTATTTTAGCTAGTTAATTCCTTTTTCTTCGAAACTATTTAAAATTATATGAAAATTTAACTTCCCTTTGTTCGATTGGTTAATTTCTTTATTTGAAATTATTTTAATATATTCGAATTTTTTTTAAAAAAAAATAAAAGGAAAAAGGGTACAATTTTCTATTTAGGAAATTTAAATTATTTTGTTCGAATTATTCTTCATTTTCGGACCTACTTTAATTTGTATTTGAAAAGTAACAAAAAAAAAATTTAAACTTTTACTTTTATTTTATTTTTTCTTTTCTCACTATTATCTTTGTTTTATTTTATTATTTAAATTACTTAAATGCTTTAGTTTATTCTAATTATATTATGAGAGATGATGGGTAGTATAAGAAGGGCATATAGGATAGAATTATGTGTGCATTAGTAGCTAGTTAATTCTAGCATAAGAAGTTAATTGTTATATGCATGTGTCAAATGTTTAAGTGTTGCATTTATAAATGTGCATTAGAGAGATTGTTTGATTCCACCTAACTTATTTCTTTGTTGAACTTTGATTATGGTTTGGTTGGGAAATCGTTAGTGAGACTTTAAGTTGTTTCTTTTAGGAATAAAATGTGGCTTTTCAAGTACACCACCATAGGATTCCAAGTCGTGTTTCGATGTGAGTATTTTGCTAAGATACAAGACCAACCCATCTTAATAAGAGAGATACCATAACATCCACCATTGTTCATTGCTTACCTAACAAAATTCCATACCTAGAGCTCAAAGATAGGTAAAGACATGCATTCTGATGATGAAACACCAAAGTTGACTAAGAATTGGACTAGGGATGGTAGGTGGAGATACGACTCAGAGATTATGACCACCATTATTGAGGCAGTAGAAAGTGGTTTCAAGGAGGGTAAAGACTCAGGGAGTCATGTTTGGGATGCAGTTATAGAGGAACCTATGAGAGTTGGTGTAAATAACGATCTAGAAGGAAATGATGTAGCCGTTGAGGATGAGAATGTAGGGGTTGAGGCAGAAAACCCTAACTTAGGGGCCCATGAGCCTACCATTGAGATCTCTAGTGATTCAGATATAGAGCCTGAAGCCGATGGTAAAATGTCAAGTGAGCCTCTCAAAATGAATACATGGGAAAGACTCAGACCCGGAATAAGAGTTCGACGAATACTAAAGATCTAGATTTCTCTCCACAATTTTCCAAGGAAAGAACGGATAGGCAAGATGCCTTAAACATTTGAAGTTGTAATAGTTAGTTAGTTCTTTTATGTTTTGGAGAATAAGTAGCAAAGCTACAATAGTAAAAGTTAAAGCAATAGAAGTTTGAGTTGTTCTTTATTCTTTTCGATGATCTAATAAACCTCTATAGAGTTAGCAATAAAAGTTAAAGTATTCTTTTCGTTTTGAGAATTCCATAATACTCCAAGTTCTAAGTAGCACGCAAGGGGTTAATTCTTTTATTGTTTGCATACTTAATGTGAATTGTGGATCAATTTAATTGCCACAAAAATAGTAAGTGATTTGAATGCATAAAGGAAATTAGGGGCAATCTAGACCCTTATGACCAACATGATTCAAAATATTATGCCTTATGTGCGGAATGTGGATATTCTTTATGAATGAGTGACGATGATTACTCTAATATTGTGGTACTTTCTTGAATAAGTGTTTGTTGATGTGATCTCTATGATCAAATCTTTTCCTTTGGAGAATACATATGAGCTATATTTCGAACCTAAAGTAGAATATATTAATTTCAGGCCGTGTTATAGAATGGCCAACAATAATGACTTAGTTGTTGTTATTCGCCTCTTGGCGGAAAAGCTGACACAAGAGAGAACTGAGCGTCCCGATTCTGCTGGAGACATTCTTGAGAGACTAGCCAAAGTTAAGTCACCATACTTTAAGGAGCAAGCTGATCTTACCTTTTTAGAGAATTAGGTTAGAGAGTTTGAGAAACTGTTTGGGGCTGTGAACTGTCTTGAGAACATGAGAGTGGGTCAAGTTGTACTGTACTTGAAAGATGAAGTTGATTTGTGGTGGAGAGAAAATGGGGCTAGACTTAGCGCTGTTGAGGGATTCAATTGGGATTCGTTCGTTACTGCCTTAAGGAAAAGTTTTATCTGAAGGAAATAATGCCCTTGGTCCAAGTATGCATTCTATGTTGAGTCTAATAAATGCGGTTCAGTATTAATTAACAAGTTA
The DNA here is from genome assembly GCF_020520425.1 of Spinacia oleracea. Classification (NCBI taxonomy): domain Eukaryota; kingdom Viridiplantae; phylum Streptophyta; class Magnoliopsida; order Caryophyllales; family Amaranthaceae; genus Spinacia; species Spinacia oleracea. The sequence goes on from NC_079490.1 coordinate 80,493,209, forward strand.
ATAATTCAGTGAGATCAAGTGAGCTGAATGCCTAGCTAGAGGCCGCTTTAGTTCAAGTGGAATTAATGATATTAATCCACAGCTTACTCTTGACTGAACCCGTAGGGTCACACAAATAGTACGTAAACGGATCAAGTATTTGATGGCATTAAATACTCCATCTATGGATATTCGGAATCGACGGATCTTGGTTTCAGTGGGAGCTGAGATCGTCACAGGCAAGAAATGAATACTCCGGAAACGATGATATTGCCGGAAACGGAAATATGGATCGTATCGGAAATATAAATATTATCCAAGTCGTAGATGTTGCCGGAAACGGAAACATGGTACGTATCGGAAAATATTATCGGAAATGGAAATATTGCCGGAATCGGAAATATTGCCGGAAACGGAAATATTGTCAGAATCGGAAATATTATCGGAATCGGAAAATAATTCCGGAAACGGAAATATTAAATATTTGTTCGAAACGGAAATTAATTCCGGAATCGGAAATATTAAATGTTGTTCGTATCGGAAATGAATTCCGGAATCGGGAATGTAATCGGAAGCGTATCGTACGAATTAGCATCGGACGAGGCCCGCTAGACGAAGGCCCAGCACGAAGCCAGGCCATCGCCCAGCGAGCCGCACGCAACGCACGCCTCGACCAGGCCCAGCGCAAGGCCAGGCCCAGCCAAGGGCGCGCGCGCGCACGCAGCACCGCACATGGGCTGTGCGTTTGTCGTGGGCCGCGCCTGCGCGGGTGCACGGCTTGTGCGATGCGTATGCCGGAAATCATAATTCTATTGGGATTCGTGCGAAGATTAAAATCCTAATCTTATTAGAATTGCTTTGTTATTTAGAGTCCTAATAAAGTTCTAATTAACAAATCCACATCCTAGTAGGATTACAATTCCTTTTCCATACCTCTATAAATAAGGGCCTAGAGGTCATTATTTATACATAAGTTTTCAAGTATTCAAAACTAGGATTTTTAAGCAGAAAAATCAGCCATAACTCTTGCCCATTTTAGCCGAAAATAATAGTACCTTAAGGGCGTTTCTAGTTGGTCAATCTTAAGGCGGATCCGGACGTGCTGTGAACTATCTACGGAGGGACGACACTTGGAGTCCTAAAAGACTTGTTCTTGTTCGGTTCGGGCGCAGCTAGGGAAGGCACGCAACAAAGAGTATGCATCTAAATTATGCTATATGATTATGTGTAAATAATATGTATTCCTGGCTTAATGGTTGTTTCCGCATGATTTATGAATTGTCATATGTATCATAACCTAACAGTGGTATCACGAGCCTCTTATTATTTTCATAATCTAAATTGTATGAACATGGTTAAATATTACAAATTTGCAAGAATTAAAAGGGGTGACTAATTTTCGTAATTGTTAATTAATTGCAAATTGTGTTTATTTAATTATACGTACGCAGTTTTTCGGCAGTTTCTTCGTTACTCATCCAAATCGAGTGATTTTTGTGTCAATTCCGCATGTAAAAGGCATTCTAAAATTTTGACAAAAAAAGTATTTTTCTGCCGAACCCAGAATTCTCAAATTCGAAGCCTAACTATGACTTTTCGAAGGTTTTAGTTTTTCGAATGCAAAATTTCGTAAATTTAAGATGTTAAATTAAATATTTGCTATTCTTGTTGATAAATCTTGAATTTTTGATTGACCTACTGTATATGTTTAACAAGTTTGAATGCCTAGCCTTGTTAATTATGCAATCTAATTTGTAATTATGATTAATTTGTTGAAAATTAGAATAATTTAGAATTAATTTGATTTTCATAATTAATTATAATTTAATTAGAAACCTATGATTAAAAACCACCATAAAAATTGTAAATTTATGATAAATTTTAAATTTTATGACCTAGGCTTGAATCTATGATAATCGGAAATCAATTGAATAATAAATTTTCGATTTTTCGCCCTAAAATTATGAAATTAATATTATTTATTAATTTGTCATTAATTTTAAATAAAATTTTTTTAAAATTTTTATGCGATTCGTTCATATAACTTGCACGCACAAAGCAATGGACGCTTCGTGTTACCCTTAAGGGGTGTTGTATAGTGCGGGCATGCGACGACGAGCAAGGGAGCTCGTCGCCCGTGCGGCACGAATGCAATGAGCAAGGGCATGGTGCACGAGCACAAGGCAGCAGCCCTGCCTTGTGTCGTGTGCCACGAGCTATGAATGAATGGGCATGGGCGAAGGCAAGGCATGGCAGTCGCGTGTGGGCAGCAAGCGAGCTGCGCCACAACGCGCACTGCCACGCGCAAGCGCGCGCAGCCTCGCGCGCAGCGAGCGCAAGCTCGCGTGCCACGAGCGCTGCGCCCAGCGCTGATCGCGCGCAGCGCGTAATTGCTCGCGCACAGCGAGCGATGGCTCGCGTGCATCAAGCGCTGGAGCGCGCGCAGCAAGCGCTGGCGAGCGCGCACAGCGAGCGATGGCTCGCGTGCGTCGAGCGCTGGCGCGCGCGCAGCGAGCACCACTTGTGCGATGGCTTGCGATGGGAGATGCAGCAGCTATGCGACGAGCGCATGGGCTGCGCGCACATGGCCAGCGATGGCTGTGTGCGTGTGGCCCATGGGCGTGCGATGCGTACGATGTTTGCGTTGCGATTAGATCGTTTTAAATGTTTAATTTGAATTTTTCAGTTTACGTAATTTTAATTAATTTTAAAATTAATAATTTAAATTATTTTCTTGGATTTTAATTTTGAATATTGTAATTATAATAAATTTTATTTATTCTAATTATTTTACTACAATTAAAATCATGAATTAATTTAAATACGACTGAAATTAAATTAAACTTTTTGGATTCAATTATAAATCTATATGAGCTTTAAATTTTAATTAAATTTGTATGTTTCCGGTTAGACTAGAAATACATTTTTATGTTTAAAATTAGTAAAGCATATGAATTTATTGGTTTAAGTGGGAGCCCTTTTAGTCATAAACTCTTGATTAGGTCTACAAATCCTTAAGGTTAAAACAACTTGATTAGAATTAATAAGGACTGAATAATTGGTAGATTATTGGTGCCCTTGATTAATTGCTGCAAATGTTTACGTGATGCATAATGTGTTTAACTAACCAGCTATGTGGGCCATTCATGATAATGAATGGGTGAATGGTATATATTGTATATGTACTGTTTTGCAGGTTATGAAGTGACTAGTATGGCCCAAATAGGATAGAAAATATGGTCTGCGTACCATTAATTTGAATGTAATTGGTCTAAAGTACCAAAGTTGTTTTTCAATTCAAATATGGTCTGCGTACCATCAAATAGTTGTAATTAGTTTTAATTATAGCTTATCCTATTTGAAGAAAATGGTGCCTCCCACGGAGATTTTCAAGACGGACTTTGAAGTCAAAGCTTCAAGATGAAGTCGGGCCATACTAGATCACATTTATCTTATGCATGCTTTAAGTTATTTATTGCTTTAAATATGTCTTAATTATGCATAAGATTGTGGCTTGATTATGTTGCATGATTAAGGATTTTAGTTCACTTAAAATCTAACCAACATAGTAAGAGCCTTAAGTTCCAAACTTAAAAATTGAGTTAAAAGGTGCCATGCCAAAATATACACTTGCTTGGATATCCTTTACATCAATCTAGTAATAGTTTTCGCTCAGCGAGGTGTTACTTATTGGTCCTAAAGGGGCAAGGTACACAAATAATTGTGAGTACATGTTAGTTTTGGTGAAACTCAACGATATAAGTAAGGAGTCCTTTTATGTCGTGGCAAAATCGATAGGTTTACCTAATAAGTTCTTAGACGTACCTATCAACCAAGAATAGTTTCTAGACTATTAGCAAAAGGCTTTTGCTTACCTAAGATGTTTTAGGATTAAGTCGACAAACTGTGCTTAGTTCTTCAATGATTTTAGGATCTTGGAATCATTTTATTCACACCTGCCGGAACACATAACTTGAATAAAATGCTTAATAAACATTGAATTATGCATGTATGCTAGAATTTAAGTTTATTAAGAGAAACTGTGAATGGTTATTTATTTGTTTATTCTTTTCAATTGTAGTTTTAAATATGGCAAACAACAATCAAAACATCATCATAGGTTCTGAGCTTATGGTCAAGCTGAACCTGGCAAATTTTCTTGAATGGGAAGCTAAGCTAGTTGAAATAGTCAAACTCAATGGACTTGAGTATGTACTGTCACATCCCATGCCAAGCTACTATGCCAGAGACATGACCCCTGAGAGATTTTACGCCTGGGATGCGGATCTCAAAAAGGTTATGAGTCTCATGCTGAACAATATCCCTGATGATTGGGCTAAAAGGTTTGTAGCTTATGAACCTGTTACGCTCATCAAGAATCTGAGGGTTATCTGTCGTGGAAGCACGGAGGACAGGGACCTGAACGTCCATGAGTTGATTGAATCAATGTCTGGTCTAAAGGTTAGTTCTCCCAACAGGTGTTATAGGATGGAGGTCCAAGAAACACATGTTCAGCTCCTTCGCACTAAACAGAGGGTAGGCGTCCCACTGAGGTTCCATGTGGATCTTATGCGTTCATACTTTGATCGCCTAAGTCTACTAGGAACACCAATAAGCGAAAGGATGGCAGTCTTTATCTTGCTCAATTCACTACACAGTGGGTTTGGTCGCTTCAAGCAACTATACCTAAGTGAACCAAGAGAATAAACAGTTGCAGAATTTGTTCACCTTGTCAGAAAGGCTGAAATAATACTGGACTGTGAAGCCAAAGATTTACTCAAGGCTAGAAGGAGACCGTTCAAGAAAGGTGGAAAGTCCAAGGGCAATGCTAAATCAAAGCAGGACAAGTCCACATCAAGCTGTCTTTATTGTGATGGAATAGGCCATTACAAAAGAGAATGTCCAAAGCTAAAGGAAGATCAGAAGAACGGAACAGTCGTTCCATCTTCAGGTATTTTCGTTATAGACTGTATACTTGCTGATTCAACTTCTTGGGTATTAGATACAGGTTGTGGCTCACACTTATGTTCCAATCCACAGGGACTAAGAAGAAGTAGAAAGTTAAGCAAGGGTGAAGTCGACCTACGAGTGGGAAATGGAGCACGGATTGCTGCATTAGCTGTAGGAACTTACTATTTGTCGTTGCCCTCCGGGCTAGTTTTGGAACTGGAAGAATGTTTCCATGTTCCAAGTCTTACTAAAAACATCATTTCAGTTTCTTGCTTAGATGCTAAGGGATTTTCTTTTTTAATAAAAGACAATAGTTGTTCGTTTTATTTTAAAGAGATGTTTTATGGATCTGTTAGATTAGTCAATGGACTTTATTTATTAGATCACGACAAACAAGTATATAACATAAATACCAAAAAGGCCAAAAAGAATGATTCAGATCTCACCTATCTGTGGCATTGTCGATTAGGCCATATAAACTTGAAACGCTTAGAAAGACTTCAAAAGGAAGGAATTCTAGAACCATTTGACTTAGAGGATTATGGTAAATGCGAATCATGTTTACTTGGCAAAATGACAAAGCAACCTTTCTCTAAAGTTGGAGAAAGAGCAAATGAACTATTGGGTTTAATCCATACAGATGTATGTGGACCAATGAGTACAAATGCTAGAGGTGGTTTCAGCTACTTTATCACTTTCACTGATGACTTCAGTAGGTATGGTTATGTCTACCTAATGAAGCATAAGTCTGAATCCTTTGACAAATTCAAGGAATTTCAGAGTGAAGTAGAGAATCAATTAGGCAAGAAGATCAAGGCACTGCGGTCTGATAGAGGCGGTGAATATCTGAGCTATGAATTTGATGACCATCTGAAAGAATGTGGAATTCTATCAGAATTGAATCCTCCAGGAACACCACAATGGAACGGTGTGTCGGAACGGAGGAACAGAACCTTGCTAGACATGGTCAGGTCAATGATGGGTCAGGCCGAACTTCCATTAGAATTTTGGGGACATGCACTAAATACAGCTGCACTCACTATAAATAGAGCTCCGTCTAAAGCTGTCGAAAAGACTCCATACGAATTATGGTTTGGAAAGCCTCCAAATGTGTCTTTTCTTAAGATTTGGGGATGTGAAGTATACGTCAAACGATTAATTTCAGACAAACTTCATCCAAAATCTGACAAATGTATCCTTGTGGGCTATCCAAAGGAAACAAAGGGGTATTACTTCTACAATACATCTGAGAACAAAGTGTTTGTTGCTCGAGATGGTGTCTTTTTGGAGAAGGATCACATTTCCAAAATGACAAGTGGGAGAAAAGTAGACCTCGAAGAAATTCGAGTCGAACAACAAACTCTAGAGAATGCTCAAGATGACATTCAAGATGAAACTCAGAGATCTTTAGAAGAATCTGGTGAGAATCATGGTCAATCTAGAAATGTTACCCCGCGTAGATCGCAAAGATATAGATCTCAACCGGAAAGGTACTTGGGTATTTTGACGAACGAGAGCTATGACGTTCTATTACTTGAAAGTGATGAACCTGCGACTTACAAGCAAGCTATGACGAGCCCTAGCTCCAAGCAATGGCAAGAAGCCATGCAATCTGAATTAGACTCCATGTCTGAAAACCAAGTATGGGATTTGGTCGATTTGCCAGATGGCTACCAAGCCATTGGAAGCAAATGGGTTTTCAAATTGAAAAAGGACAAGGATGGGAAACTTGAAGTTTTCAAAGCTAGATTGGTTGCAAAAGGTTACAGGAAAGTCCACGGTGTGGATTACGATGAAACCTTTTCACCAGTTGCAATGCTAAAGTCTATTCGGATAATGTTAGCAATCGCTGCATATTACGATTACGAAATATGGCAGATGGATGTCAAAACTGCTTTATTAAACGGCGTTTTAACAGAAAATGTGTTTATGACACAGCCTGAAGGTTTTGAAGATCCAAAGAATGCTAAAAAGGTATGCAAGCTAAAGAAGTCAATCTACGGATTGAAGCAGGCATCCAGGAGCTGGAATATACGTTTTGATGAAGCAGTCAGTGACTTTGGTTTCATCAAGAACGCAGACGAATCTTGTGTATACAAGAAGGTCAGTGGGAGCAAAATTGCTTTCCTAGTATTATATGTCGACGACATATTACTTATCGGAAATGACATTCCTATGTTGAACTCTGTCAAGATTTGGCTTGGGAAATGTTTTTCGATGAAGGATCTAGGAGAAGCACAGTACATATTGGGCATCAAGATTTACAGAGATAGATCTAAAAGGATGATTGGACTTAGTCAAAGCACTTATATCAATAAGGTGCTTGATAGGTTTAAGATGGCGGACTCCAAACGAGGCTACCTACCCATGTCTCATGGAATTACTCTAAGCAAGACTCAGTGCCCAAAAACACTTGATGAGCGTAGACGAATGAATGGGATTCCATATGCATCATTGATTGGTTCAATAATGTATGCTATGATATGTACACGCCCGGATGTTGCGTATGCACTCAGTGCTACGAGCAGATACCAGTCAGACCCAGGAGAGGCGCATTGGACTGCTGCCAAGAACATTCTGAAGTACCTGAAAAGGCACAAAGATGACTTCCTGGTCTATGGTGGAGATGATGAATTAATTGTTAAAGGCTATACGGACGCAAGTTTCCAAACCGACAAAGATGATTTCAGATCACAGTCTGGGTTTGTCTTCTGCCTCAACGGAGGAGCAGTAAGCTGGAAAAGTGCTAAGCAAAGCACCATTGCGGATTCTACAACTGAAGCGGAGTACATTGCTGCACATGAAGCAGCAAAAGAAGCTATATGGCTAAGGAAGTTCATAGGTGAACTTGGTGTAGTCCCCTCCATTAAAGGACCAATAGCCCTGTATTGTGACAATAACGGAGCTCTTGCACAGGCAAAGGAGCCTAGACACCACCAGAGAGTCAAGCATGTACTTCGTAGATTTCACCTTTTACGAGAATTCGTTGAAAGAAAAGAAGTCGAGATAAGCAAAATTGGTACTGATGACAACATATCAGATCCATTAACTAAACCTCTGCCGCAGGCGAAGCACAACTCGCACACTGCAGCTATGGGAATCAAGCATATTGGAGAATGGCTTTGATGTCTCTGTTTAATGTTTTAAAGTTTTAGAGTTTAAATCTTTGTAAAACATTATTGGTTAATCATTCACAATAAATGAAAAGAATTCATTTTTCCATTTAATTTGTGGTTTATTAAATGATGAGTCCCTTCAATTTGACGATATATTCAAGATAGACTGTCAGGACCAGTCCTGTGACTAAGAAATGTCTATCAAGTGAACTTGAATGTCAAAGGTTGAAAATGGTCCCTAGTCGGAGTTTTCTATAAAATTGGACGCATAGAAAACGTTAGACGATTAGAATGCAACTTGACTAGTAGTTCTGTTTCTTGAACTATGTGGACATAGCAATGTCATAATCATTTGCATAGATACTTACTTTGGGAAGACTAGTATCGGACAAGACCTATGAAACTTTACTGTAAGAGATGAGAATCTGTCATAAGTAAATTTCATTAAAATTATTAGGCACTAAATCCTCAATACCTGAGTGATTTGAGATTACTTGTTTGAGAACTGGTTGCTTTGACGTTGACCAACCGTCGCACCGTAAAAGGAGGCTATAAAGGCAACGCTCAGGTAATCACCTATCAAACGAAGTCTAATCTCAAGATCGCAAGATTGGGATTGTCCTCCCATAAATCGGGATGAGATGCTTAAAAGTTGTACAAGGCCACTCGGAGAGCTAGAAACTGTGAAATGCATGGCCGTGCTCGGATGAATCATAGGCTATGATTATCTGTTTATTTGATCAGTTGAACTCTGAAACCGAGAAAAACCTCTGGACATAATAAGGATGACAACTCTTACCTTATGTTCAAGAGCAAGCATCGAGCGACAAAGGAATTAGGAAATGCACACTTGTCCCTAAGGACAAGTGGGAGACTGAAGGAAATAATGCCCTTGGTCCAAGTATGCATTCTATGTTGAGTCTAATAAATGCGGTTCAGTATTAATTAACAAGTTAATAATTCAGTGAGATCAAGTGAGCTGAATGCCTAGCTAGAGGCCGCTTCAGTTCAAGTGGAATTAATGATATTAATCCACAGCTTACTCTTGACTGAACCCGTAGGGTCACACAAATAGTACGTAAACGGATCAAGTATTTGATGGCATTAAATACTCCATCTATGGATATTCGGAATCGACGGATCTTGGTTTCAGTGGGAGCTGAGATCGTCACAGGCAAGAAATGAATACTCCGGAAACGATGATATTGCCGGAAACGGAAATATGGATCGTATCGGAAATATAAATATTATCCAAGTCGTAGATGTTGCCGGAAACGGAAACATGGTACGTATCGGAAAATATTATCGGAAATGGAAATATTGCCGGAATCGGAAATATTGCCGGAAACGGAAATATTGTCAGAATCGGAAATATTATCGGAATCGGAAAATAATTCCGGAAACGGAAATATTAAATATTTGTTCGAAACGGAAATTAATTCCGGAATCGGAAATATTAAATGTTGTTCGTATCGGAAATGAATTCCGGAATCGGGAATTTAATCGGAAGCGTATCGTACGAATTAGCATCGGACGAGGCCCGCTAGACGAAGGCCCAGCACGAAGCCAGGCCATCGCCCAGCGAGCCGCACGCAACGCACGCCTCGACCAGGCCCAGCGCAAGGCCAGGCCCAGCCAAGGGCGCGCGCGCGCACGCAGCACCGCACATGGGCTGTGCGCTTGTCGTGGGCCGCAAGGCCTGCGCGGGTGCACGGCTTGTGCGATGCGTATGCCGGAAATCATAATTCTATTGGGATTCGTGCGAAGATTAAAATCCTAATCTTATTAGAATTGCTTTGCTATTTAGAGTCCTAATAAAGTTCTAATTAACAAATCCACATCCTAGTAGGATTACAATTCCTTTTCCATACCTCTATAAATAAGGGCCTAGAGGTCATTATTTATACATAAGTTTTCAAGTATTCAAAACTAGGATTTTTAAGCAGAAAAATCAGCCATAACTCTTGCCCATTTTAGCCGAAAATAATAGTACCTTAAGGGAGATTCTAGTTGGTCAATCTTAAGGCGGATCCGGACGTGCTGTGGACTATCTACGGAGGGACGACACTTGGAGTCCTAAAAGACTTGTTCTTGTTCGGTTCGGGCGCAGCTAGGGAAGGCACGCAACAAAGAGTATGCATCTAAATTATGCTATATGATTATGTGTAAATAATATGTATTCCTGGCTTAATGGTTGTTTCCGCATGATTTATGAATTGTCATATGTATCATAACCTAACATTATCCTCCTTTTATGAGAAAGCAAAAGGCACAAGAATTCATAAACCTTAGTATGGGAAGTATGACCATTGCCGATTACTATAGCAAATTTATAGCACTGTCGAGGTTTGCACCTGAGGTTGTAGCCATAGAGGAGCTAAAGGCTCAGAGGTTTGAGCAAGGTTTGACTGATGAGATCCAATTAGGATTAGGTGGGGAAACCTTTACATCTTTGGATATTGTGTATGGGAAATCTGCTCATATTTATGGTTTGCAGTCTAGAAGGGAAAAGAAAAATATTGTTGTTGGGAAAAAAATGAAAAAAAAGTTTAATGTTGGGGAAAACCAAGGAAATTTTAAGAGGAATATGAATGAGAATAGGAATGGAAACTTTCAAGGAAGGAACAAACAGGGGCACAACAATAGGAACCAATCTGAGAGAGTGTATCACTGTAAGATGTTTACTAAGCAGAAAAAGGAACAAATTGGTAATAGGAGTGGTAACCAGGTGAAGTAGGGATTTAATCAGTCAGGAAATTAAGGTTCGAAGCTTGTAGGGGCGCAGAACAACTAAGAGAATATCCATAAGTCTGCTAATGAGAATAAAAACCAGAATAAGGCTCCGGGCAAGCTGTTCGTGATGAGTTAAAATGAAACTGAACATTCTGCAGACGTAGTTCATGGTACTTCCTCTATTAACCCTGTACTAGTCAAAACGTTGTTTGATTCAAGGGAAAATCATTCTTTTGTTTCGTCATCTGTTGTTAAGAGTCTGAATGTAGTAGATTTTAAGGTGATTGACTTGCCTGTTAGTATAACTACTGGTGTAACCATAAGGTGTACCAAGTTGTTCAAGAACTTGTCTCTGAAGATAAAAGATTGCGTTTTTCCTTCTGATTTGATAGAATTTAGTTTGGGGACCTAGATGTAAGTCTAGGATGGATTGGCTAAGTTTGTATAAGGCTAAGGTAGACTGTGAAATTCAAAAAGTTTAAGGAACCCTATTGGAAGGTTGACCTGATATAGATGTTTTGAGAATCCCAAGAACCTTTAGTGATTTATGTAATGCAAGTGAGGAAATTGATGAATAGGGAGTGCGAACTATTTCTATGTAGTGTGTTAGAGGCGAGTAAAAAAAAAATTGGAGTAAAAATCGAGGATGTCCATTGTGATTGGATTCATTGATGTGTCTATGAGTGGAATTGCGAGTATGTCACCTTCTAGAGCCCTTGAGTTCATGATAGAGTTAAATCCCAGAACGACACCTATATCCAAGGCACCTTATAGCATGGCACCTCCTGAAATGAGCGAATTAAGACACAGTTGCAAGAGTTGTTTCGTTAAGGGGTATATTAGGCCTAGTGCATCACCGTGGGGAGCTCCTGTGTTGTTTGTTAAGGAGAAAGATAAGAGTATGGAATTATGCATCGATTATAGGGAACTAAAAGAACAAGTATCCTTTGCCTAAGATAGATGACATATTGGACCAATTAAATTGGGCGAGTGTGTTCTCGAAGACTGATTTGTGTTTGAAGTACCACCAATTGAGAATAGCTGATAAGGGCCTAAGACCTCATTAGGACTCGTTATTGTCATTATGGGTTTAGAATAATGTCTTTTGGGTTAACCAATGCACCTGCCATAATTATGGATTTGATGAATAAGATTTTCCATGAATTCCGAATTAAGTTCGTTATTATGTTATTGATGATATCTAGATTTATTCAAGGAATGGGAAAGAGCATGACAAACACTTGAGGATTATTTTGGAGACGCTTAAAAAGAATCTAGTTTTATTAGATGAAGTATACAAATCTTGAAGTCATGTGTGTATAAGTGACACCGACGGAAAAGTGAAGGATAAATTGATTGAAAACTACGTTACGTAAAGGAATAAATCTAAGAGAAGATTCGAGTGGTCCAGGATCGTTAGAAATCATTTGTTGTCTTGAAAAGATGGGAGGAATTATATGAATTGGTGAAAGAGCTAAGAGTTAAGCCCAAAAGTTATGCATCCACGAAAGGCGTGATGAGGTTCGGTAAAAAAAGAAACGTTGAGCATAAGGAGTCTCTGTAGATCCTGCTAAGATTCAAGCTCTGAGTGAGTGGCCTACTCCAAAGAACGTGTCTGATATCTGAAGTTTCCTAGGCCTATTTCACTATTATAGAAGGTTTGCGAAAGACTTTTCGAAGATAGTAAGACCAATGACAAATCTGATGAAAAAGGAATCAAAATTTGAGTGAAGGGAGAAATGTGTGGAAGCTTTCCAGATTGTAAAAGAGCGTTTGACCTCCGCACCTGTTGTCGCGTCAGTTGAAACCTTATGAAACCAATTTCCCTACCCATGACCTAGAGCTAGTTGTAATTGTGATTCGCTTTGAAGATTTGGAGACATTACCTTTATGGGGCAACAAATAAGATCCTTACCGACCATAAAAGTCTGAAATTTTAGCAAAAAGGTCCAGTGAATCTTAGGGACGACATCGAAAATGAGTATTGCTTTCCAACCTACAGCCGATAGACAGACTAAGATTACTAACGGAATATATGTTGAGAGCCTGTGTTATTGACTTTAGGGGTAGTTGGGAAGACCACCTAGATGTGATTAAATTTTTCGTGCATCAATAGTTACCATGGGAGCATTACGATGTCACATGTTGAGGCATTGTGTGGAAAAAGTGTAGAAGTCCATTTGCGAAAATGATTTGAGTGAAAATATAGTATTGGGAGGCATAATTCGTTGAAGGAAATATATCCAAAGTTATTCCCTGAGATGAGTCACGAGGGCGTAACTCGTTTTCTTTAAGAGGGGTAGAATGCGATAGAAATTCGCGCTTTTTACCTATTTTTAAGGAAATTTTATGCATTTTATGCTCATTTTTAGCAACTTATACATGTTGGTGCAAAGTAAATAGATTCTCCGCATAAGAAAAAGGTGTTCATGAGTAACACAAGCAACTTTAAGTTGGCAAAAGAGTGCACATGAGTGGCACAAGTACTTCTCTGGTAAGAATAAGTTGAAACTTTTGAAAAATGTGCGCATTGTCGTGTCAAGTTTCGGGACGAAACTTCTTTTAAGAGGGGTAGATTGTAATCCCCCGCAAATTTATAAATTTTATTAATATATTTTAACGTATAGTTATTTATATTTTAAATAGAATTTACGAATTTTAGAAATATATATATATATATATATATATATATTTATTTAACGTAATTTATTTTATACATTCTAAATATTTTAACGATTTATGCAATCAAAAATGATTTTAGAATTTTATGTTGAAAAGAATTTAAATTGCGAAAATATGTTTGAATTTGGAAAACAATCCTAATCGGTTTTTGATTCAAACATTAAAGCTCAATCCTAATCCTAGCCCAACTTGGTAAAGCCCAAAGTAAATAAGCCCATGATTTTCCTACTCTTTTCAACATTCACGTAAAAACAACAAAAAACTCCCAAACCCTCCTTATTTCTCCTCCTTCCTCTTTCACGTGTTCTTCTTCTTCTCCTTCTTTTTCTTCCTTCCCTCGCAAGTCAGTGCAACCACCACCACGATGACCATCGGACGACCACCGGAAACCCTCGTCGTCGTTGCTCTCGCCTCCGGCCGACACATATCCTCCTCCTCTGGTTATTTCTTTATTTTCTCCCCTTCCTTGCTTCCTGCGTAACCCAGCGCAATTCAGCACCACCCATCGCGGCCCTGTACCATCGCTGCCACCAGTCGTCGCCGCCGACCAGATCTCCCTTGCCGCCGCGCCGCTGCACCACCTCCGGCCAGCTTTTCCTACCTTTCCCTTTGATTATTTCTTAAACCCTAAGTTATTTAAATGTTTTAATTAAGTTTATTAATTTGAATTTATGTTTCTTGTATTACATTATTAATCTTTATAGTTAAATTATAATTTTCAGATTTGGTGTTGATGTTATAAATGAATTATTTTCAGTTTTGGTTGATTAATATATAAGTTAGGGTTTTAATTAGTTTAGTGAAAATTCATGTTTATTGAATGTAAATTATAAGTTATTATGATTAAATTATATTTTCAGATTATACATTATGTTTAAATAATAAATTTAATATTCAGATTATGTAATTGCATTGAAATAATGATTTTTAATTATTAAAGCATGAATTTTAAGGTTTTAATAGTTTTGAAATCATGGTAGGATGATGATAAGTTATTAAAGTTATTGTTTTTATGATTTTAAACATGTTAATTACGTTTTGGAGTAGTTTAAATTAGTTTATGTTGCTGGAAATTGCAAAGGACATGTTATATTGGAGTTTGTGATAAATTGTGTTAGTGAAGAATCATTTATGATAGGTAGTCAATTAGTTAAGTTTGGATATTGGGGAATGTTCTAAGTATGTTAGGATGTTTTTAGAGTACGTTAGCGTTGCTGTAAATTATTAGGAATTGATTTGGGTACGTTTCTTGATTTTTTTTAGGCGGAGATTTCTCTATAGGCGACTTTTAAATTGTTAAAGTGGTCTCGCAGTTTGTTTACACAAGGTACGTACATACCTGTGTGCATGGAATGTGTGTTATTTGTTGAATCCATGTTGAAATTTGTTGATGGACTTGGTTATGTTGGAATTACATGTTTAATATTGTTGGATGGACGTGTTGAACATATATATATTCCGTTAAGAGAATTATAACATGTTAGCAGATGATTGATGCGAGCATGTTGGTTGGGAACATTAGATTATTATATATATTGATTCAAATCGATTGTTCATTGTTCCCTTTTAGCTTTTCACTACTTTATAAGGGCCGAGGACCTTGTTTAGTAAGTTGAAACCTTATACCCATATAGAGGGGTTGATCAATATTAAAGGAAAGGTTGGATTAATTGGAATAAGTCTTGATTGACATCTCTGTGATTACTCACTTAATTCCAAGATAAAAACAGTGGAGAATAATTGTTGATTGCATGATTTATGTGATTGTTGAGCTTTAACAGAGTTTAATATGTAAATCATGTAAAGTGAAACTGAGTAGCAATAGCTTTAGACTGTGCACGTCTAAAGTGACGGACAATCAGGAGTTGGGGTCATGGGTCGCCTATGGCTTTCTCTGGGCCGGATTGATCACCGGTTCTATTTTATTCAAAAGTCCCTCGATATTGCAGGTCATTGGGGTTTACGGAGTCGCGCCCGTACCTCGTCTTCCTTAGTGAAGAAGTTTCTAGTAGACAACTTAGTCCATTGACTATTTCAATTAAAATAATGTTAATGATACAAAGGTCTAGTTCAGTCAAATATAGTCTTCAAGTCAATATGTTTGGGTCATCCTTGCTTATGTTTTATTAGTATCATGTTAGGATTGTTCGTTTAATAGAATCATGTTAAGATTATTATTGATTTAGTATGTAGTACTCAGCTTTGCTGATTACCTGCTTTTGCTTGTGCATGTTGATCATGGCTATGCCTTATTGATCCTGTGATGACCCATTCTTTGGCGAGCAGTCTCTAGGAATCCATAAGCATTGTCCATTGCAGGTTTGAAGATGATGCATCACTGGGGTTCGGGATCTAGAGAGATTTGTGTAGTCGTTATTTTATTTCATTTGAATTTGGTTTTGTTGAACTTGTTTTAATGGACTTGAATTTGATTTGAACTAATTATGTCGACTTCGGTTTGTTGGTTTTGGGTAGTTGACTTATTTAAATTATTAAAGTTATTTATTATGTTTTCCGCTGCAAAATTCTGAATAAGCCGAAAGGTTTTCACACGGGCGATAATACCTTGATAATTCCCTATAGTTATATTTATAAAAAGGGTTGTTTTAGAAAAAGGAGAATTGTCGGGGTGTTACATCTAAGGTCTTTAGAAGAGCCAGTGGGAGTAGTTCCTCAAAACGTTGTTGCCCCTCGTAAGTCAAGTAGAACTATATTTCAACCGGACAGATGGACAGGCGTCCTCTTGACTGAAAACTTAGACGTTCTCATATTGGATAGTGATGAACCTATGACTTACAAGCAAGCTATGACGAGCCCAAGCTCCACTAAATGGTTAGAGGCTATGAAATCTGAAATAGACTCCATGTCTGAAAATCAAGTCTGGGATTTGGTTGATTTGCCGGATGGGTTAACACCTATCGGATGCAAATGGGTCTTCAAATTAAAGAATGACAAAGATGGAATTGTATACATATACAAGGCTAGATTGGTAGCAAAAGGTTACAGGCAAGTTCACGGCGTTTACTACGATGAAACCTTTTCTCCAATCGCGATGCTTAAGTCTATTCGGATAATCTTTGCGATTGCCGCTTTTCATGACTATGAAATATGGCAAATGGATGTCAAAACTGCCTTGTTAAATGGTGTTCTTGAAGAGACTGTGTTTATGACGCAGCCGGAGGGTTTTGTCGATCAAAAGAACCAAGGAAAGGTATGCAAGCTTAAGAAGTCCATCTACGGACTAAAGCAGGCATCAAGGAGTTGGAATAAACGATTTGATGAAGCAGTCAATAAGTTTGGCTTCATCAAGAATCAGGACGAATCTTGTGTATACAAGAAGGTCAGTGGGAGTAAAATTGCATTCCTAGTCTTGTATGTTGATGACATACTGATTATTGGAAACGACATTCCTATGTTGGAGTCTGTAAAGACTTGGCTTGGAAAGTGTTTCTCAATGAAGGACTTAGGAGAGGCACAGTACATATTGGGCATCAAGATCTATAGGAATAGATCTAAGAGGATGATTGGACTAAGTCAGAGCACTTACATTGACAAAGTGCTAGCTAGGTTCAATATGATGGAAGCCAAGAGAGGCCATCTACCCATGTCACATGGCACATATCTAAGCAAGAATCAGTGTCCAAGAACATCTTATGAGCGTAGAAAGATGAGTGGAATTCCATACGCTTCGGCTATTGGATCCATCATGTATGCTATGATTTGTACAAGGCCAGATGTTTCGTTTGCACTTAGTGCAACGAGCAGGTACCAGTTAGAACCAGATGAGGCACATTGGACTGCTGCCAAGAATATCCTAAAGTACCTGAAAAGGACCAGGGATCAGTTTCTGGTTTATGGTGGTACAGGTGAGTTGATTGTTAAGGGCTATACGGACGCAAGCTTTCAAACCGACAGAGATGATTTCAGATCACAATCTGGGTTTGTGTTCTGCCTCAACGGCGGAGCAGTAAGCTGGAAAAGTGCTAAGCAAAGCACTATTGCGGATTCTACAACTGAAGCTGAGTACATTGCTGCCTCAGAAGCAGCAAAGGAAGCTGTTTGGATTCAGAAGTTCATCGGAGAACTTGGGGTTGTCCCCTCCATTAAAGGACCAGTGGCTTTGTATTGCGACAATAGCGGAGCCATTGCCCAGGCAAAGGAGCCTAGGAGCCACCAGAAGTCCAAGCACGTACTTCGGCGATTTCATATACTTCGAGAGATCGTTGAAAGAAAAGAAATGGAGATTTGCAAGGTTGGAACTGACGACAACGTCG
Organism: Spinacia oleracea; assembly: GCF_020520425.1. NCBI lineage: Eukaryota > Viridiplantae > Streptophyta > Magnoliopsida > Caryophyllales > Amaranthaceae > Spinacia > Spinacia oleracea. The sequence goes on from NC_079490.1 coordinate 80,510,943, forward strand.
CGGATCCATTGACTAAACCGTTGCCACAAGTGAAACACAACGCACATGTAGCAACCATGGGAATCAAGCATGTTGGAGATTGGCTTTGATTTTCTAAGTATTGTTTTAGAACATCTGTTAGATCTATGTTTAAAACAATTGGTTTAACCATTTCATATTTATGAAATTTATTATTTCATATTCATTTGATTTTGGTTTAGTATTAAATGATAAGTCCATGTGATTCAAATCATTGAAATGGGATGTTAAGATGGATTCTTCGACAAAGAAACACCCATAAGTGAACTTGAATATTGAAGTCACAAAGGATCCCTAATCCAGGTCATTGAAAGGTGGACGACCAATGACTAATGAAGATTAGATTGCAAGTAGATTTTTTAGTTCTGTTTCTTGAACTAGAGTGACTGGATGTCAGAATCTTTTGCATAGATACTTATTGGATCTTGTATCGGATTGACCATGAGAACACTTTAAGAGATTAAAGTCATGTCATAGGTAGTTCTCATTAATGGTGATTAGAAACCGTTTCTAAGAACATGAGCGATTATGTCTGCTCGTTTGAGAATTAGTTCGCTCTGATGCTAGCTAAACGTCGCACCGTAAAAGGAGGCTATAAAAGCAGTTATTGGGCGTACTATGAATCAAAGTGAGTGTTCATAGATTGCAAGAATGGATTGTCCTCCTATCTTTGATAGGATATGGTGTTGTTGTGTAACAAGGCCTCTCGGAGATTTAGATACTGTAAAATGCATGGCCGTGCTCAGAATGGTTAAGGCTTAACCTTCTGTAAAAGTTTAACAGTTGAGCTCTGTAATCCAAGAAACACTTCTGGACCTAATAAAGATCTTACCTTATGTTCAGTAAGTAACAATAAGTGACAAAGGAATGTGAATGCACACTTGTCTGAATGACAAGTGGGAGACCGAAGGAAATATGTCCTTCACCCAAGGTGCATTAAGTCTAATACCAAGGTTCAGATTAATTGCGAACAATTAATTCAGTGAGATCAAGTGATCGGAACAGCTAGCTGGAGCAATGCTTCCGATCAGTGAGTTCTAATGAATATTAAGCTCGCAGCTTACTCTTGCCTGAACTTACAAGGTCACACCAATGGCGCGTAACAGATCACCGGATTAAATGAATCGGAAATTCATTTAATAGCTTTTCGGGAATTAGTTTTGGAAAACGTATTATACGATACGACCTTGCATCGGAATCGTATATCGTATCGCGAATATTCTTAAGCTAGGCGAAACGAATAAATCGTATCGTACGACGGTGATTCGTCGTATACAAAACGATAAATAATATCCGGAACGATATTAAGTCGCGAATACAAAGAGCAGCCCATGAGCCGAATGCACGAGGCACTCAAGGCCCATGGGTGCTCGGCACGCAAGCAATGCAAGCACAGCAGCGCTGGCCCATGGCCGAGCAGATGCGTGTGCGCGCGGGGGCCAAGGCAACAACACAGCAGCAGCAGTGCGTGGCCCACGACCCAGCTGGCTGCGTGCTCGTGTGTGTGTGTCGCATGGGCTTGCTGCCCGGTGAAAGCCTTGTTGGCTTGGCCGGTTAGTAAGGTTATTCTAATAACCTACTAACCCAAGTTTTCCTAACACAATTCACTCATACTCAAACCCTAGAGACTTAGAGAACCCTAATTCTCTCTGTGCCTCCAAAGTGAGTTCTTCCCAAAAGCAAACACTCTTGATCGATTGTCTAAGCTACGATTATCATGACGGATCTGATCGTGTCGGTGAACCAAGTAGAGGAACGACAAGTGGAGTTCTAAGTTCGTGTTCGTTGATAGATTACTGAGGAAAACACGCTTCAAACGTAAGTATGCTTAATCTGTGCTTTATACATGCTTCCTGGCTTTGGGGATTGTTTCAGCACATGTTATTATGTTTAACTGTATTCCCCTACAAGTATCTATGCAAATGATTGCGACATTGTCATGTCCACATAGTTCAAGAAACAGAACTACTAGTCATCTTGCATTCTAGTCGTCTAGCGTTTTCTATGCGTCCATCTTTATAGAAAACTCCGACCAGGGACCATTTTCAACTTTTTACATTCAAGTTCACTTGATAGACATTTCTTAGTCACAGGACTGGCCCTGACAGTCTATCTTGAATATATCGTTAAATTTGAAAGGACTCATCATTTAATACTAAACTAAGATTAAATGGAATATTAAAATACATTTCATATATGATAAATGTCAACCCCAATGTTTTACAACCATGGGCCTCAAACCCATCTTTAAAACAGTTCATGGAATTCAAAGCTATGCTTGATTTCCAGTGCTACAATGTGAGTGTTGCTTCTCACTTGTTGCATAGGTTTAGTTATCATGCTTTTCCAATCTTAATATCCTTTTCATCGAATGTTCTTCGAGATAGATGATAAGATCTTTTGAGTATGTTTATTTTTTTATCTGGTCTTTCTTGCTACAATAGTGGTTCTACGCATTTTGCAATGAAGAACCATTAAGCCAGCAGACATGTGATCCACCCAAGTTTAAGAAGAACTCTTTAACGTAAACAACCCTGTTTTATTGCTTCTTAGGCAATAAGTACTTTTACTTCAACTGTATAGGTTGCTAGTGATGCTTTGTTTGGATTTACTTATCCAAGCAGTTCACAGATATATGGAAGGCTTTCCATCTGTATCTCAGAACATAGAAATTAATGTTTAATTTCCCACGCAACAACTCATGGTCTTCAATCCATGTTGCCATTTCAAAACACAATGCTCTATAGCTTGTCCTTTCCAATGGTTAACTCCAAAGGAATCTTGGTTGATCCTTTGCTAGTGTTTATGCGTGTAGCATCAATTTTTAGCATATCCTTATTTCCTTGAATCAAGAACTATTCCTATTTGCCTTTTCAAGTACCATAGGATTTTCTTGATCTCAATCTAGTTGATCTTTACTTAGACCAATAGAGATTGGTATATGTTCGTCATGCCTAAAGCCATACGATACGTTTTTGGCGATCCTCATATTATATCATACATGATAAATTCTTTTGCAGAATAATTCCCAATTGAATTCTATTCATGTAACTTTAGCTCATCTAGTTTCAGTAGATACTAAATCCAGCTGAATTCTTTGACATATAATATAGGTTAAGAACCTCATTTAGACTCTTTGATGTTTAACTTAGTAAATGCTTATACATAGTTCAAACATCTATTACTTAGATTTATTCATATGGGTCGAATATCTCCAATGGAGTCTTTCGTGTTTGATTTAGTAAATGCCATTACTTAATCGAAAACAATATTATAAGATCTTTGTAAAAATTAGATCATAATACCTAGTATGTACTAAGTTTCGCCTTGGTCCATCATTGATGAATAATTTCAAATCTAAGTCATTAGCATTTGAATGTTATTTCACAATAGAGAGATATGCGTGTGATACACATAGGACCAATTATGTTTTACGTACTCCCACTAAACTTCTTATATATCTATAAGAATCATGTACATTTTATGAAACTAAAATACTTATTAGCTTCACTAAAATACATTTCCAATTCTCAATTGCTTGCTTAAATCTGTACTTAGATTTCATAAGCTAGCTTTCCTTTTCAAGTATTATTTGGATCCACAAATCCTATGACATGCCATGTACATAGTTTCTTCCAACATTTGATTGAGGAAGATGCTTTGTCATTCAATTTCCATATGTACCAATATGCAATTATTGCTTGATTTATAGACTTTAGAATTACGATTTTGCATGAGGCTTCAACACAATCCACGCCGTGAATTTTCTTGTAACCTTTAGCAACCAATCTAGCTTTGTGTGTGAAGATACAATTTCATGTTTGATGGTTTTTATCCTTAAAACAAACTTGCAACCAATAGGTGTGAAACTATTCTTGTAAATAAACAAAATGTCAATTTTGTCATAAAAACATTGATTATGTTTTATGGCCTTTAACCATCTAAAACATTTGAGTCTATATATGGCCTCTAACCATTTTAGGGAATCTAGGTTTCGTCATGGCTTTCTTACAAGTCACAAACTCATTAATCTACATGATAATAGTTTGACTACAAGTTGTAGGTTTCTTCGCTATCTAATAGAAGAATCGCATAGTTTTAGTGACCTGAACTCTATGTTTCTTCACTATCTAATAGAAGAATCTCATAGTTTCAGTGACTTTGAACTCTATGCCTACTTGGGTATAGAATATTAAACAGTAGAATATCAATAGACACTTGCATGAAAGTCCTTTGAATATTATGTTCTCCTTGAAGCACTTGTAAAGTCTTCTAAGAGACGTCTATTCTTTAAAGCCACTTCTAAAGTCCTTAAAGAATAAGCATTCGGATTTTCTGAGGAGCTTCTAAAAGCCTTCGGAATGTCCGTTTATGTTTGTTATTCGCCTCGAAGACTTTCGAGGTCTATTTTCTCCCACTTGTCATTTTGGAAACAAATCTCCAAAAGGACATTATTTCGAGCAAACAAACATTATGTTCTCAAAATTTCGTGGTAGAAACAATACCCTTGTGTCTCATTTGAATAAATCACAATGAAACATATATCTACACTTAGGCCTTAGTTTGTTGAATAACAAACACTAAGCTCCCACTGAGTTTAGCAACTCTTTAGATATATATATATAATTGAAAAGATATTCTGAAATTACTTTTCAATAGCTTTGACGAATTTGGTTTAGTTTGGTGGTAGTTGAGCATTTTGTTTTAGAAATTATAGGAAAAGTCTTTATGATTCATCATTGATCGAATCAAGTACTAATTGACTTCGATCATTCCAACGTAGATATGTCATATCTTATGGAGCTAGATCGTGAAATTACAACACACAATCATTGATGATCATTTTTGGTCTTAAAGTAATCATCGTCATGATCTAACCTAGATCTTTATGATTTCTTGCCAAGTGGATTTTATACTTCTGAATCTTTGAACTAGCCAAACATATTCAAACTTATATCACATTGAGTAAATAAATCCATATGCACTCAAAACCATGTGAAATAATAAAGTCATAAAATCTTTCTTTGGCTTTGAACTCTATTGTCTAGGGGTTCTAACAATAGTTCATATCTTTTGTTACTTTCAACAAGTAAGACTAACTTGTCTTGAATGATCTAGAAATCAATCAACTTTCAAAAGTCCATAAAAATAGAGCTTTAGAACGTTAACTTGTTGATATGGTCTAAGCAACGGTGCCAACGATTATTGGAACTCAAATCAAGGGATTGATTTGAACCTAGTAAAGTTCTTCTTGTTAAAGATTTGTTTGTTTTAATCAAGCATATTGACTCAACCCGTAAACGACCATTTCATTCAAATAAACAAACAAACATTGTTTTTGTTTTTCTTGAATGTGAGTCTTTCTGTGTTTGAAAACAGAAATTTAGGTATGCTGATTATGGAACAAAATAGCCATTAAGTTCCAGCCTTTGAAAGGACTTAAAACAAACTAGATGACCCTAAAACTAATGTAGCAATGCCATGCTTCATTTCCCACTTGTAGGCCATTAGTGTAGCCTAGCTTCCATTGTTTGAGTTATTACCGAAGTAAGAACCTCAAGCGGTATATGATACCAAGGAAGTTTGATTGCTAGGTCACTATTCTTTAAACATAAACTTAAAGGTAGAAACGGAATTGTAGTCTTAAGAATTGAATTCTTTAGTGTTGAATTTTATGTATTTGTTAGACATGTCCAATGTCACTTCAACAAGGTTCTTTACCATTTTAATTACGTTGAATATTCTGTTTCAACTAGATAATCTTACCAGAAGCTTCTAAAGTTCTCTAAGTATCGATCTATTCAAATGTCTAGGGACTAGACTCATTTGAGAATTAAATGGACAAAGATGTTAAGTTGTTAACCATTGGTAAAGTTGAGCGTTTAAACTCAATGCTTTATGATCTCAAAACTACATTGTATTTTGAATTCACAAGCACCAATCGGTTTGCCATTCGACTTTGATACTCGAAAAAACCATAAAAGTCGTTAAAAGAAACGTACATTATAAATTGCTCATTTTCTCTCATTTCTGTGAATCGTTCTTGGATTCACTATCAATCGAGGAAATTTACTGTTACCTTTCTAAAAGGATTTACTGCAGTGCAAGATATTTAATTATAAACAATAATTAAAACATACATTGAAGCATGCAAAGTCTAAACATTTATCATGAGTAATAACTTGAAAATTAAAGCAATCATGCAATTTAAACAAGTCATTGGCATTTTATTCGAATTTATTGTTCCGGCATGTGTGAATAAAATGAATCCAAGATCCTTAAATCATTGAAGAATTAAGCACATTATGTATTTAGACTCAATTCTAAAATATTTTAGGTAAGCAAATCCTTTGCTAATAGTCTAGAAACTACTCTTGGTTGATAGGTACGTCTAAGGACTTATTAGGTAAACCTATCTCATTTGCCACGACATAAAAGGACTCCTTACTTATATCGTTGAGTTTCACCAAAACTAACATGTACTCACAATTATTTGTGTACCTTACCCCTTTAGGATCAATAAGTAACACCTCGATTAGGCGGAAAACTATTACTAAGATTGATGTAAAGGTTATCCAAGTAAGTGTTATTTTGGCATGGCACCTTTTAACTCAATTTTTAAAGTTTGGAACTTAAGGCTCTTACTATGTTGGTTAGATTTTAAGTGAACTAAAATCCTTAATCATGCAACATAATCAAGCCATAATCTCATGCATAATTAAGACATATTTAAAGCAATAAATAACTTAAAGCATGCATAAGATATAATTGTGATCTAGTATGGCCCGACTTCATCTTGAAGCTTCAACTTCAAACTCCGTCTTGAAAATGGATTGGAAACTCCGTCTTGAATTTCACCATGGGAGGCGTCATTCTCTTCAAATAGGATAAGCTATAATTTAAACTAATTACAACTATTTGATGGTACGCAGACCATATTTAAATTAAAACTTTGGTGCATTAGACCAATTTTACATTCAAATTAATGGTATGCAGACCATATTTTCTATCCTATTTGGGCCATACTAGTCACTTACCATAACCCGCAAAACAGTACATTTACAATATACCATTCACCCATTCATTTATCAATGAATGGCCTACATAGCTGGTTAGTAGAACATATTATGCATCACATAAATATTTGCAGCAATTAATCAAGGCTTCCAATAATCTACCAATTATTCAATCCTTATTAATTCTAATCAAGTTGTTTTAACCTTAAAGGAATGTAGACCTAATCAAGAGTTTATGACTAAAAAGCTCCCACTTAAACCAATAAATTTACATGCTTTACTAATTTTAAACTTAAATTGTATTTCCTAGTCTAACCGGAAACATACAAATTTAATTAAAATTTAAAGCTCATATAAATTATTATTTGAATCCTTTAATTTATTTTCAGTTTTTTAAATTAATTAATTTAAATTTAATCAAGGTTTTAATTTTATTAAAGTAATTAGTATAAATAAAATTTATAATAATTAGATTATTCAAAATTAAATTCCGAGAAAAAAATTAAATTACGAATTTTAAAATTAATTAAAATCGTTTTCCGACTGAAAATTTAAAATTAAATTCAAAGCGCATCAATCGGATCAAGACGAGGCCATGGGCTTGCGCCCATGCCCCGTCGAGTTCACAAGGCAGCAGCGCCCCTCGACTGATCTCATAGCAAGGCACGAGTAGCAGCCAAGCCTAGACGCAACAAGCCGAGCCACGCCTAGGCGCAGCAGCAGCTCGCTCGCTGTGGCGCAGCAGCTCTCGCTGGGCGAGGCAGCGCTCGTTGTGGCGCAGCATCCCTCGCTGCCCACGCGCGCCTGCCTGCTCGCTTGTGCCTTGCCTCATCTCCCCATCCGCCCATGCTCGCAGCACACACGCCTAGAAGACCCACTGCCTTGCGCGCATGCCATGCTTGTTTGCTCGCTGCATTCGTACTGCATGGGCGACGAGCTCCCTTGCTCGTCGTCGCATGCCCGCACTATACAACACCCCTTAAGGGTAACACGTAGCGTCCATTGCTTTGTGCGTGCAATATTCATGAGCGGATTATATAAAAATCAAAACTTTTTAATTTAAATTTATAGACAAATTAATAAAACATATTAATTTCATAAATTTAGGGCGAAAAATCGAAAATTTATTATTCAAAATAATTTCCGATTATCATGGATTCAAATCATCGAAAACTTTTATGGTGGTTTTTAATCATGGATACCTAATTAAATTGTCAATTAATTTTGAAAAACAAATCAAATTCTAAATTATTCGAATTTCTACAAATTAATTACAATTACAAATTAGGTTGTATAATTAACAAGCTTAGGCATTTAAATTTGTTAAACATATACAGTAGGTCAATAAAAAAAATTCAAGATTTACAAACAAGAATTGCAAATATTTAATTTAACATCTTAAAAATCACAAATTTTGCGTTCGAAAAACTAAAACCTCCGAAAAGTCATAGTTAGGCTTCGAATTTGGGAATTCTGGGTTCGGCATCAAATCTTTGATTTTAGTCAAAATTTTAAAACGTTGTTTACATGCGAAATTCACTATAAAATTATACGATTCCGACCATTATTGACTAAACTGCCGAAAATTCTGCGAACATATAATTAAATAATCGCACGAATTTGCAATTAATTACAAAAAATCGAAAATTTCGAAATTAATCACCCCTTTTAATTCATTGCAAATTTATAAAATTTAACCATGTTAACTAATTATTATGGAATTAATTAGAGGCTCTGATACCACTGTTAGGTTATGATACATATAATTGAATATAAATCATGCGGAAAAATCATAAAGCCAGGAATCCAAATTAATTGCCACATAAAAATTAGGATAATTTAGGATACATACACTTTGTAGCGTGCCCTCCCTAGTTGCGCCCGAACCGAACAAGAACAAGTCTAGGACTCCAAATGTCGTCCCTCCGTAGATAGTCCACAGCACGTTCGGAACCGCCTAAGATTTAATTAACTAGAATTGCACCTAAGGTATTATGAATATATTCGAATATTTTTAAGCAAACATTAGTCTTAGTTTTAATCCTTAAAACTAGGTGAATAATTGAAATTATGTGTTTTTAAATTTGTGAATGCCATCACATATTTATAGGGTAGGAATAATGGAATTAGAAGTCTACTAGGTTTCAAGTATTCTAAATCTATTAGAATTAGAGTTTACTTAAAACTAGTAACCTTAGGAAATTAATCTTTTAATCTAATTCTAATTGCTTAAGGATTCGATGCATGCACAAACTTCAACACACACACGAGCACGTCCCACATGAATGCAGGCCATGCCAGCGCGCGGAGAAGCCCGCAGCAGGCTCGCAGCCCACACGCTGCTTCGCAGCCCGCGTTGCTCGCAGCCATGGGCGCGCTGGGCCTGGCCTTGCGTTGGGCCTTGCGTGCCTTTGGCTTGCTGTGTTGCTCATGCCTTGCGCACTGGGCTTGCTAGCCGTGGGCCTGGCTTCATGTTGGGCCTTCGTCTAGCAAGCTCGTCCGATGCTTATTTCGTACGACGCGTATCCGAATAATTTTCCGATTCCGGAATTTATTTCCGATTAGAACCATATTTACTATTTTCGATTACGGAATTAATTTCCGTTTCGAACAAATATTTAATATTTCCGATTCCGGAATTATTTTCCGATTCCGATAATATTTCCGATTCAGACAATATTTCCGTTTCCGGCAATATTTCCGATTCCGGCAATATTTCCATTTTCGATAATATTTTCTGATACGTACCATGTTTCCATTTCCGGCAACATCTACGACTTGGATAATATTTATATTTCTGATACAATCCATATTTCCGTTTCCGGCAATATCATCGTTTCCGGAGTATTCATAATTTGCCTTTTGACGACTTCAGCTCCCACTGGAACCGAGATCCGTCGATTTCGAATATCCATAAATTGAGTATTTAATTCCTTTAAATACTTGATCCGTTCACGTACTATTTGTGTGACCCTACGGGTTCAGTCAAGAGTAAGCTGTGGATTAATATTATTAATTCCACTTGAACTGAAGCGGCCTCTAGCTAGGCATACAGTTCACTTGATCTCATTGAATTATTAACTTGTATAATTAATACTGAACGCATTTATTAGACTTATCATTGAATGCATACTTGGACCAAGGGCATTATTTCCTTCATTAGGGTGCCATGATTTTCAATTATATAAACTTTATCTTAGTTTATTAAAACTCCCTATAACTTATTTTGTTTATAAAATGTACTTTGTTAACTCTTATCTAAACTTATCAAAACTTAACAATAATTATTATTTCTAAAATAAGTTAAAATAAGTTGAACGTAATATGACCTTAGAGAAACACAAGGGAACTTTCTAATTCTTATAAGAACTTATCAACCCATAATTAATATTATTATCTCTAAAGTAAGTTAAAATTAGGTGAATAAAATATGGTCTCGGAGAAAAGGAGGGTTGTGTTGAAATGCAATAAAATCTAATTATATCTATATTTTGCATAGTACAATAACATAAAATTAAAATCTCATTGTAGACACCTAAATAGTGACTTATTTGCTCCCCAAAAGTGTCATATGACCGGACGTAATCAAGGTAGTTTATTTGGTCCGAACTTAATCATGTGGGTCCTCACTGACAAAAAGGACAAAAATGTCATTTCACATCTTCATTAATCATCAAACGATTTTCATAAGCAATTTTCAAAATATTTTGAGTTCGGTCTGTACCTAAATCCCTAAACACAATGCACTAATAACCCCGGATTGAACCCAATTAATCTGTCGTTATTAATATTCTACAAATCTTCAAATTATTTTCAAAATAATTTCATCGGGCTGCGCTAGCTTCTGGCAGGCCATGCTTACTTCTACCGCACTGCAGTGGACTGAGCGATCTACGCTGGCTTTGGGCGGCTGGTTCATTTTAACCCCAATTTATTCTATTGTTTTTCCTATAAATACATTAGAAATACATTTCATTTCTCACTTACTTTTCCCATTCAAACTTGACAGAAAGCTTTCATTCTCTCTCATTATTAACTTCTTATTATATGCTAAAATTTTCATTAATCATATCCTCAATCGTTCATCAAATTTAATCACAATTCGCCCCTTACATGATTGTGCCCTATTGAAAGGTCGTAAATCCCAAAAACCCAAACAACCTCAGTAAAATTATGAGGGCTCTATCAAATAAATCATTATTATTATCATTTCGTACATTAATTCATATAATGCTTAAAATCATTGAATGTTTGTGTTAACGTGTAGGTACAAATTCATTTATTTAAACATTACTAACATGATTTTTTGTAAGTTTTAATGCATGAATTCGTGTGTTCATATTTATTTATTAACTGTAACTAGTTTTGGGGCCCGTTCGACGAACGGGCTGGTTATATGTTGGTCGGGTAATGGAATTTAGAAGTTATGTTGTTTTTAAGTAAGTGTTAGAAGGTGTTTAAACCAAATGAAAATAATTAAAATTTTAACATATGAAGTCTTGTCTTTTTAATCATTACATTTTTATGCTTATGTTCATCTTCCCTTAAAAAATAGATCCACTTTAAATCACTTATTACCACCAATAACATATCATTTGTACAAAGACCAAACAAATTTGCAACTGTTACAGTTTACGACTATACTCATGTTATCCAATTAAGGAAAATACTTAACAAAGTCTAACTATTGAACTATACTGACAAAACTTTTCTTATAGGAGAACTAAAACTAATTGTAAGTTCCCCTAACAACAAAAATATACATATAAACCCCACCTAAAAGTCTCAAAATGTCGATGACGATTTACCCACCTTTAATCATTTGCATGGAAACCATACATTATAAGATCATCCTTCTCTGCAAAATGAATTGCAACAAATTAAGCAAGAAAAATAAACAAAACATACTTCCAATGTGTTTAAGAAAAATCAAGAACAACGTGCTTAGAGAGAGATAGGGGGAGGGGGGGAGGTTGTATTACAGCTTGAATTGCATGCATGAAAATAAACAATAGAAATGTTGAATTAAAGCACCCCATAATCTCCTACCTTTTCAAAACGGATCAGTCAAAAAGTTTATTAGTTACAGGGAAGGGGAGAATATTTGGGGATTGAATTAAATTGACATTGAAAATAATTAAGCTTGGAGAGTTAATGGGAAGGTGAAGAATGGGGAAGATGAAGTAGGGGACGGTAGTTTAGGCATAATCAAGTTGAGTATCGATCCTAATTTTTGGTAATCCCTCCGTCCTGTTTTTGTAGTCCTGATTCTATTTTAAGCGTCCCAAAGTTATAATCATGTTTCTATTTCTGGCCATTAAGTTTTCCACTTTCTCATGTACTATATTAATTAAAAATGCACTGAAAACCCAACACAACTTCTCCATGTACTATATTCCTTTATCCATGTATTATATTTCACTTTCTCATACAAATCAATTATCAATGTACTATTTTCTAACTTTCCGTGTACTATATTACACTTTTCTTAAAACCCGTGTTTTTAGTCAAATAATATTATAAATATGGGATGGATGCAGTATAATTCTAGTAAATTAAAGAGATGGAGATTAGTAGTATACTACGTAATAACTAATGACAATAAAGTAGGAAAATAAAAGACCATTACTTTTTTATAACAAAAAGTAAATAGAAAGATTAATAAGATTGAGACACGTGTCATCAAACTAATATTGCTTATGTGTCATTGAAATGGTGATGGTTATGCTTTTTAAATACTAGGTATTGATTAACTTATTGTATTTTGTACGTTTTAATTAGCATAGAAATTGTGCTTCTAATAGTATATTTAATTGTAATTTAATTACGTAAATAACATTTTGATCACGAAAATGTCTTTGCGGGGCAAATGTTCATACAAGTATCCAGCGCATCCCGCTAGCTCTGGTGGGCTGCGCTGGATTCATGCGCACTGCGCCAGGTACTGTAGCTGAGTCGTTGGCTCCTGGCGCGATGGTTGGAAGCAGGTGGCCTTCGCTTGTACCGTGGATGAATGTTATGCTTCTATACAATTAACGCTAACCTTTTTGTTTAAACTTTTTGCAAGTACAATTAGTTAGTTAGTTACGTGTTCTATATGATTAATCATACCATTAATAATTTTTATTTCGACTAGAGTTTGTTTTGCAGGGAGCAATAATTAAGAGCGAGTGTTGCTCGCAGGATCGTGTTGTGTGCGCCTGAACTGGGGCACTATGCATGATCCAACTGGGCCATCTGGATCCTGGAGGGGCACGTTGGGATCCAACGATGTGCACTGGCGCAACCACTTCAGACTTGGCGTGAACACTTTGCTTCGTTGCTCTTGCACGCGGCTTAATTCATGTTAATATTCGACTTCAATTCATTTATTTACGTATATATATTCTTGTATTAATTAATGTTTTAACTTTCATTTAATTTTGTAGGTTAAGGTAGTAAATTATGCACGATTTTATAATTAATATAAAATTTGCAAATAAATATGCAAATCGTGTATATATTTGATGATTCATCTTTTAGTTATTGTAAATAATATACCTTTATTAATTCATTTAAACTTATCGTATTATCATGTTGTAACATCCTTCATTTGCATTCATCACCTTATTTATGCTAATAAAGACTTGGTAAATGCAATCACAATTAATAAGATAAGCTTTTAATTTGGTTATAGGTTATTATTATAATTCTAAATTAAATGATCACCATTAATTAGTTTTACATGTTATATAAACCAAACTAGTTCTTTAATATTACAACTTTAATTAATGTTTGTAGACTTTGTTGTTGCATTACCTATTTATTATACGAGTCGGAGTAGACACAGAAAGTGGGCCTGTTGATACAATATCGATCCTTAACCTTGTCCCCGTATCCATCTTTGGTTCATGATCATTTTAGAGTCAAGTTTTCTTAAAATTTGATATGATCTTTCATATGGATAAGTTTCTAAAATATTTGTCCCTTGATGCCCCCTTTCGAATTCCATATAAAGGTTTATCAATCTTTCATAAAGATTAACTGGTGACTTTCTACTTTCACCCATTCGCAACAACTCAAACCCTAAATTCTCTTATTCAATATGTCTTTCAAAAGGCGTCCTACGAGGATAAGGATTCGTGGGATAGGGATATGAAAATGAACCCCTACACTCATAGTATTTGATAAAAATCCAATTAGATTTACAAAATATTGTTTACCTCCATTTTCTAAATGTTGGCAAATGATTAACAACTTGATCACAGAAAATGAGGAAAAACATATGCTAAAATATGAGGGAGGAGTGATTAGTGAAGAAGAAATGATCACTTCCAAGAATATAAACGAGTAGAAAGAGTTTTGGTTGGTGTTGATCTCTTCCTCCATGCAAATATATCTGTAACCAAAGGAATTACAGGCTTCATCTTTTTCTTCAGCTTCTTTCTGTCTCCAAAATAGCAATCATAGTCACTAATGTTCAATATTTGAGCTAATGTTGGTGAGTCTACATTTTTCACCATCACTTCAAATTTTCTTCCTTCTTCATCTCTCGTTCCCGTGTCTTGATTTCCTTCCTCAACCGATGCTGCAGAACTGGCTGTAGCTTTTCCTGCTTCAGCAGCCTCAGGTTTGGATATCTTAGACATGTTCTTGTGGAACTCTGCATTCAAGGAAGCTACGGCGACCTCAGTCTCGGATTCTCTCTCCTTGAGCAACTTCACTTCCATCTTTGTTTCTTGCAACTCACTTTCTAGTCTCTTTAATATCATCAACATCATCACTAAATCATTCCCATGTACTATTTTACCATGCTTGGTGTTTTTCGGGTTTTCAGGACTTGGTATTGGTTCAATTTCTTTGCTAGAAGTGCTAGGAAAACTTGAAGAAGAATCATTTTTGGAAATTTCAGGACTTGGTGTAGGTTCATACACAGGTGAGTCTACAACTTGTTTGGAACTAATGCTCGGAGGTATACAAGGACTTTGTGTAAACTCGTATGAATCCGGCGTCCCAATTTCAATAGCAATACCAAGAGGGTTTTCTGAGTTTGGTGTAAACTCAGATGAAGATGATAGTTTAACCTTACCAAAGGCAGAAGGAGACTGAACTCGTTTCCCAAAAATGGCAACCGCCTCTTTGACCGAGTGAAAAGGCCGAGAGGCATCAACAGTGGAGTTGCTATCTGCATCTGAAGATGGAGTCTCCATCGCGGAGACTTAGAATATTTGATGGTTGAGCTTCCACACACACATGGGTCTCTCTTAAAAAGACAAAAGGAGAGTTTGTTTTAAGGTTAAGACTTGTCAGATGTTTGGTGCAAGAAAGAAGACTGACCTTTCACCTGCTTTGGTAGATTGCATTTGGCAGTGAGATCATAAATAAATGCTAGTAATAATTAAGACAATGATGTAACACTTTCACAATTATATAAAACTTGTTTTTACCGCAATATCCACAACAAAAATAATCCTCGTTTCTTACTTTCCTCCACCAAAAAAATAAGATGGAGGAATGTCAAAGCAACATAAACTTGACGTGAAATTTATGAGTTATATTATCATTCAACAAACAATGACTGCTTAGCTTCCAACTCCAATGCTGCCATTTCCCTGCCTGCAATTAAGCAAAAGCTTTTTAAGGGTATGCTAAACTTACTACTCCATCCGTTCCTAAATAAGTGTCACTTTTCCATTTTTGGCGTTCCCTAGTAAGTGTAACTTTTCTATTTTTGGACATACACTTTTCCCACTTTTTCATACACTTTTCCCACTTTTTCTTGCACATTCTACACTTTTCTCACTTTTCAATCCCCACATCCATTTTATTTGTACTTTACCAATAAACGATTATCTACTTTTTCCTTTCCAAAAAAAAAACATTCTCAATCATTACCTCTTACACACTTCTCATTTTTAATAATTACCGCACCACTCTCCATAGGTGACACTTATTTAGGAACGGAGGGAGTACATCTTAACCCCCTCCTATGGGTGACTTTCAAACTTGAATATAATTAATAAGGCAACTGACAGGTAGCAGCATATTTGACTCCACAAGTCTCCAATTCTCCATGCATTAAGTCAACTCATTCATTTGAATTTTGGAAATTGTTTTTCAAAGACAACAATAAATGAGAAATCTAGTAAGATGGTGTAGAACCTGAAAGAATGAAATCTTGACTGCTTCCCTACACGTTAGTCAAGGGTTGAAGCTCAAATCAAGTCATACAGATGACATACTAATCAACAGATAATTTTTTGTCAACGCTGGAAAATGTTTCGTAAAATGCTTTGAAATGCTTGTACGCAATGTCTACATCTTCCTTTCCACATATCTCCCTCACACTACATACAAACGAATAAGTATTTGGGGTCAGTATCATATTCACAAATCACAGGTTCTAGCACTAAACATGTTCGACTAAACATAATATCATATAATAACATCTATCTCTTTAAGTATATTAATATATTACTACACCTAGGAAACTTTATGCTTTCATGAGAGAAACGACCTTTGTTTTCTGCATCAGAAGTCAGAGATCCACTTCACCTAGACTAGTACAATTACTTTTCCTGAAATATTTTTCAGCTACTCTACTACTGTTAGCCAGCAGCACACCAAGTTTTAACATCCTGATGGACTGTTAGCAAAAATGTATTTGTCGAATGATTTCCTATTTCTTCATGTGTAAGCTTTCCTCTAAGAGAGTCCAGGTGAAACTAGCCAAAACCATCTAGATTAGTCAATGTTATATCCCATCCCTTCAATGTAAACGCAATATCAGCCCTCTTGCCATAAAAGCAGAATGGAAAGTTCCGATACCTGTGCATGGAAAGTTGAGGAATGCCACAGTCAACAGTTCGGATCCCAACACCAGCAGCAAGTATGGGCCCAATAGTGGATCCACACCCCATGTCATTTCTCACCACAAATTCCTAAAATCAAGATAATTAGATCACGTCATTATTAAGGCAGGAAGAAGTCTTGTAAAACAAAATCCAAATAACTGCCTGTTTTCCGTAAGATAATTAGATCACGTCATTATTAAGGCATGTTCTGTACCGAAAATGGTGCCATGTTAAATCAAATTAACAGAAGGCTGCCACCAATTCTCTTCATTTGTCGCCTAGAAAAGATAGTATTGTCTTTATATGTCAATTCATTTGCTGAGTTTACGCAGTGTTGTATGCAATTAGAAAAAATAATATATGGGCAAGACAGCAAGGTTAATCAGTTTGGGGCCTTTGGGCTATTGTCCCATTGATAGTCTCAAAGATTAGAAACTTTGTAACAAGAACAAGGGTAAATTTCTTATCAGTCAGTTAACATATTATTTCTCCAAACAAGTTATGCCCTACTTGCTGCAGAAGTGTGAGGAAACATTCTGAACTTCTGATGTCTAGAATAGGTTAAAGCCTTTTTCTTTGGGTGATTGTCGGATGCTCAAATAGATGATTTCAGCAGCAGTTCGTTGCAAGTATTATAACATCCAATACTTAGACCTGCTGAAGTGAAAGGTTTTTAACCACGGTGCCCCGCAATGGTAACGGCGTCCGTAAGAAAATAAGATTGGCAGCAGACTAATGAGTTAGGAATAGTAAGGTTTTCCCACTATTAATAGATACTCAGAGAAAACATGGTAACCAATCACCCATAAGAACAAAAACAAGTCAATAGATGCTCGAAATAGAGGTTGAACATTTTAAAAAATAAAGGTACCTGAGTTGGTAGGTTGTGAGTTTTTGCAACTTCTTTGAAAAGAAAAGCAGTTACTCCACTAGTAGCATAGCGCTGATTTGCATTATGTTTTATAACAAGCCCCTTTTGCATTTGTGGCCGATGGTTTTCTTCATGTTTGTCCACAAAATTTGGGTGAACACCATGAGCCATATCAGCTGAGACTATTATACATGGTTCCAACATAAATTAGATGTTATGCTCAGAATAATATACCTTAAGTTACTAAGTTGCAAATGAATTTACAAATAATCTTATTTCTTTTGATTAGAAATGAAAAGGAATACAGAAGATAAAAGCAACCCTGCTTTCAGCTATAGTAGCATCAAATAATTCAAAGACTCCTTGCCTAAACTAGCAGAGTAGCAGGAAGGTAGTTCAAATAAAGGAAAATCATCAGCAGAATCATGGAGAGTAGGAAGTCTAGGGTCAAGAATCCTAGATATTAACTTAGAGTCTTTATTAGACCTCAAGTCTAGCATCAAATAATATGACACTTTGAAAGGATTAAAATTTCATTTGGAACAAAAATCCACAAAACTTTATAAATTGGTCAAGTGTGACACTTGTACGCACACCCATGGGTCGTGGCAGACACTTCTAGTCTAGTTCGTGTAAAATTGCATCCAAGTATTTAAGATTATTAACAGACAAACCTAAAAACGATTGCCGAATTGCTCTTTCTACAGCCCCTTCACCAACTTTTTCACGAGCCAAGCAGCTAACTACGCGTCTCATAGCTTGAAACATTGTTGGTGCACCAGCACCCTGAATTGAATCAGAACCTACCTGCAATACAAATTATTACCAAAAATGTTTATAAATACATGACTAGAAATCAGAAATGATCAGGAAAAGTTACAAAGAGAGATGCCTCCTCAAGTTTCCAGAGAATAGAAAGAAAATTAATCAAATGCACATAGTAAAAGGCATAAAATGTCAGTGCATTTTATGGCAAAGTACCAGTTTTACAAAAATAAGAAAATAGCAAATGCCAATAAATAGACTTTTTAAAACATCATTCTCAATATCGACAGGCCTATGAGATTGAGAGTGACCGCATACTCCCGCTGATGTGGATTTGAATAGCTATGGTCAAGATTCAAAGTCAACATCATGGTTCAGGTTTAAAGATAGTACGACGGAAAAAAAATCGTTGGCGTACAAGGAGTCTATCAGGCTTATTCCTATTCCTATTAGGATATGTCATATCTTTTAATGCTTTAGTAGAAGTCCTACACGGTTTGGCTAGTCCCTTAAGGATTGGAGTTTACGTGTAGAAAAAAAGATACTCCCTCCGTTCCTAAATACGTGTCCAGTTCCCATTTATGGTGTCCCCTTTTATTTGTCCACTTTCCGTTTTTGGACATACACCTTTCCCACTTTTCTATACACTTTTCCCACTTTTCCATACACTTTTCCCACTTTTCTATACATCATTATTACATTTTCTTACACATTCTACACTTTTCCCACTTTTCAATCACCACCTCCACTTTTATTTATACTTTATCAATAAACAATTATCTACTTTTTCCTTTCCCAAAAAAAACATTCCTAATCATTACCTCTTACACACCATTCAATTTTATTAATTACCGTGTACATGTCCAAAGTGGACACGTATTTAGGAACGGAGGGAGTAGTATTTTATTTTATTAGGATTCCTAGTATAATTAGGTGTTTGTGTTCTACGTAATTTAAAATTCTTATATTGCCTATATAAAGGGCCTTAGGTTGTTATTTTATTTAGACATTGTGATTGAGATCAATAGAGTTTTGAGTTTTGTGATAAAACTTATGAGAGTAGATGAGATGCTTATTCGCCCATAGTAGTGTTTCTAGTTTGGTTTATTATTTGGTCGATCAAATCGTTTAGTTTAGGTCTATTCGACTCTAAATTAACACCCAGGTTTTGTGAAGTCCGTTAGACCGAGCAAAATCATATCACCAGCATTAAACAGAATACGTGTGCAAAAGAAATTATGCCACAAATATTTTTCAGCAACATAACCGATGATAAAATAAATTATAGAAGAGGAGTAATTATCTTTTACGCACCGATGCTTAACAATAAGTATGTCCCCTAACCTCTGTCTTTTGGAGAACCCTCACGCGAGACTATATTAGTGCCATTAGTGGTAAGTAGGACATTGTCCCCTTTCAACAACAAGAAAAAAAATTGAACAATGCCAGACAAGAAAATCATACCTCTTCATTATCAAATAAAGCAATCATCCGTATAGCATCTTCACTGGATAAATCTCCGGGAGATGAACAAGAATCAAGAAGAGCTCTTAGTGCGCAAAAACTAGAGGCGAGATTGTCTAATCTCCCAGAAAATATAAACTCATTGTTCATGCCCCCCAGACAACTAGGTTGAGTATCACAAACATTAAGCTCGAGAGTCACTATGTCAGCAATAGCACAATCCAGCTCTTCTGAAAGAACCTGCAAAATAATATTTAAGAAAAATTGCAATAGAAACAGGGAGTGGAAATGTGTCCAATACATATCTAAATGGGCAGTGATGCACGTGCAAGTTGCTCAAACTTGGGTGTTGGGCACGGATCAATTATCGTGAGAATAGGACAGCAGTATTATCAAAAGTTTGGGAGTTAGGTAAGGTTTGCTTTCATATAATTTGATGTGACCAAGAGTCCAAGTATCAAAGTCTCCCAGCAAATCCAGGGGTTTAGAGGTTGTTTTTTGATATGGGATGAAACACCCAGATACCATGAATCCATAGCATAAAGAAGTAATCTTTTCTTGGAGAATTAGAAAATGATTAAACAAAACTAACATTAGCTATTTCTTTACGTGTCTAGTCTCAGCCTCACAACAATTTCTTACATACAGTAGTATAAAAAAGATACTGTGCAATCTGAATGATTAAACTGTTTAAGCTATACAAGATATATGCTAGTTGCTTTTGGAGATATCCAATAAAATTAAAGGGACCTCTGAAAACAGTTGTCCGCAATGATATCGGCTTGCTATTTTTATCGAAATAACTTAACAACCTTATCTGTGTAAAAGGGACATGCTTATGGCAGCATATAAATAGGGCCCTATTCGAGACACCCTTAAATACATGGTAATGTCCACAACAATAATGCAAGTGCTCAAATCAGTAATTACCTCCAGAAGCTGTGGATGATGCCAAGCCTTAGAAGATCTTGTAGCACCCTTTTCTTTGGATTCTGTAAGCTCTTCTTCACATCTTGTTGACAGCAATGGAACAAGGTGTGTTTCTAGATTAGGTTTAAAACCATCCTGGTTCACTGTTCTAGTAAATAAAAGAGGGCAGAAACAAAAACGATATATTATGGATCAGTCAGCGAACTCTTCCCCATAAAGATAAGTGCAATGCCAAAGGGGAGAGGCAGAAATAAAGCTAGTTGCCATATTTGGTAAATATTAATTCAGATGGTATACTAACAGTACTATTCACATAACCGTAAAATTTCAGACGACCATATGACCTCGAGATTTTATGTTTAACAATGTAAGAAATTTTCATTAATTATGTGATTTTCTACCTTTAGTAGATGGGTAATAACCTCAAAGTAGACCTCATTCGCACCAAAAAAGAAACCCTTAATGTAGATATCCACCCAGTAGCTATATGTTTTCTTTCTTTTTCTCCTTTTTCGGTAATTAGCTAATAGCAATTTCCAAGGAAAAAAAATAAGCAATGAGACATAAAATATAGGGGACATGAGTAAACTTTGACAGAGTTGCAACATACCGGTCGAGATGGATGGCTAGTGTAGGTATTCGCAAAAGTGGTCTTTTTATTTTCACAAGTCTCTGAATGAAGGAACCATCATCAGTCCTCAGTATAACTCTTCCAGCTACACTTAAGTCTCTGTCAAACCAAGTGTGCCACAAACCACCACCATAGGTCTGCACATTCAGCATTAGATATCCAGGTTTCGATGATGCTGATATTGGTTTTAGTTTTAGACATGGACTGTCAGTGTGGGCTGCAATGACGTGAAACCCATTGCCAGTACTATACCTGCAAAACAAATAATAGGTTTTAGTTCACAATTTGCTTAGCATCTGTTTTGTCTTCATGTACCATTAAGCACAGTGCGAGGATACTGCAAAGGTTGTTTGTTGCCATTCACGCACACACTAGTTGATGTGGTAGTATAGACAACCAAATAACTGAGCAGAACTAGAGAAAAACAATAGATACTCAGCAAAAGTTAAAGTTAAACCTGTCATACCACTCATATGTTTCAAGAGTCGAGTGATGAACATTTTTGCTACCCACATTTACCGTTTAATCTAGCCTTCTGTTTCAAGAGCTAAATCCTCTAAAGTGACAGATATCTAGAAAAAACTTCAGAATGACAGAGCATTATACAAATGCCATATGGTGTGCTTGTCAAAGAGCACGTATTTAACCTGCCATATCACTCATATGATTCAAGAGCATTGTTTAACCACAAATGTTTAGTCAAGAAATTTGTTCAAGAGCTAATTCTAGTAAGGTTGCTGAGAATACTGACATATAAAAAAAATTCTGAATGACAAGCATTCAAGCAATATACATCGTATTATTGTTAATGAGGACAGTTATATCTGCATATATTTAGGCACTTGGAAAACGGTACAAAAGATGCAATGGTATTAGACCATTTTTATTGTCAATGAGGGTAGATATGTAATAAATGTAAGGGCTCCACTTACCAAATAAGGAAATGTGGAAACTAAACTATGACAAAACATGATGAATTTTTGGCAACTAATTTGGGACGGGGAAGGAAAATTGTTCCATTGTTACACATAACTTTATGGTTTTGGCATAATACGTTCTAAAGGACAACAAATTAAGTTTAATATCCAAAGATTATTTATAAGTAAAGCACTAATAAACTTGTAAAACCTCTCCGTAATAGGTGAATAGTTAACTGGGAGTCTGGTAGTCTTTTCAACTTGAAGCAACCATAAATATGACCCTACGCTAGAGTAAAACAGCAGAAAACTATGGAGCTTGTAGAAAGTAGAGCAGGTATTCACAGGGTACCAAACAGAAGGTTATTACCTTGAAAGTTTTCTTTTCTTATGGCAATTAAATTTTTTTCATTGGCAATAGGGATCCACCGAGAACAAGATTAGGCAGATAACTGAAAACGAAAATCTCAGCCATTCATGCACGTAATGTGACGACTAACATATCATCCAATTCAATTAATGACCACCAAAAAAAGCCACGAACTAAATGTCTAATAACCCACAGTCCCACTGATCCTAGATCATGGTTGTATATAGTTATCACACAAGGATTTATAAATGTCGACATTAAATGTACCCAATTTTCTAAGTGTTCCCCTTTTCTATAAATGTACCCCTTTATCAAAAATTTAATTGAAGCCTGGACAACACTGTGAAGCAGACAAAATAAGAACCATCAATCATTACATTGAAAGGCCGACATCTTCAGTTTACAGTTTACAGTATAGGAAGTGTTTTCACAGGATCTATACTTATATAATTCCTCTGTTCCAATATTATTGCACCATTTAGGTTTTGCACAAGAAATTAGGTAGTAGGTAAAAGGAAAAGAGATCTTATATAATTCCTCCGTTCCAATATTATTGCACCATGTAGGTTTTGCACAAGAAATTAGGTAGTAGGTAAAAGGAAAAGAGAGAAACACAAAAACACAAACTTGCCCATGTAATTGCAAGCATTAAATAAATCAACAAGTGTTAAGATGTATATTGGGTATTTGTAGTGTGAAAGCAACTATGTTAATTCCTGAATTGGAAATGGTGCAATCTTTGTGAAACTTTCTTAAAACGTAAATGGTGCAATAATATTGGAATGGAGGAAGTACAATATACGTACAACTAGGATTTTGAACTATAAAAGTGTCAGACTTGTAGAAAGTTACCAACATGGATATGGAAAGGTATTTTTTGTTTCTTTTATTACTTTTCAAGGATCATATCCAAGAATCACCAACATACGAGGTTTTTTGTACCTATACGCAATTCTCTAACTATCCCAGAATTATGGGAATGCAATCTAGTACTATTAAGAATGTGGAAACCGAAAAGAAAAATCTTGAAACAATACACCTTGAAGAAGTTCCACTTTTACAAAATAGCTATGTAAAGAGATTCACAAAGTTTAACCTTTTATTGTAACAAAGTAACCCAACGAAGCATATGAGTGATAAGGAATACCCCCATAAACCACATTCCCCATGTGACATCTATAGCGTACCCACATTTGCAACCTGACTGTGCTACAAATTATGCAACCATACTTGTAACACTCCCTCTACTCAGCTACCTGGACACAGCAAGAACACACACACAAAGTCACAGAAATGGCAAGAAATAGAGAATGTATTTCTAGAGAAGGGGGAAAACTCTTGTATTATTTAATAAGAAGTTTCCAGTGAGAATTCGAGAGCTCACTTCTCTCCCAAAAAGCAGTGAGTGCTCAATACACAAATGTCATACCCTATTCCCAATATTCCCTTCCCTTTCATACACAGATCCCTAGAAGGATACCCTGTGCTAATTTGTCTTCTTGCGCCTGCTATATGTGAGGATGCCACTTGGTCCCATCTCACCGTTGGTTCCTGCTGCTGCGGATGCTGCCTCATTGGTGGCTGTTGGGCTGTGACTGAGTGATGGGCACTAATTCCATCTCTGGGGTGATTTGTGCAGGTATAGCTGTGGCAATGGTAGCCTCTCCAACGGCTCTCTTAGGCTGTGAGACATGGAAGACAGGATGGATTCTGCAATTCTCCGGCAACTGCAGTTTATAGGCGACACTCTCCCCACCTTCTGTATGACACTAAAAGGGCCACAAAATCGAGCTGAGAGCTTCTCAGAGGGTCTTTGAGCTAATGATTTCTGGCGATAAGGTTGCAGCTTGAGATAAACCAAGTCCCCTACCTCAAAGGACTCCTCTCTCCTTTTGCGATCTGCATTCATCTTCATCCTCTGTTGGGCCTTAATCAGATTCATTTGCAACTCAGCAATCACCAAATCCCTTTCTTGCAACACCTCTTCCAGACTGTCAAACAACAGGCGTCTGCCCCTTCCCCACCTTGAGTAGTTGTGGTGGATCCCTTCCATACACCACCTTAAAGGGAGACATCTTAGTTGAGGTGCGTATAGAAGTGTTATACGGGAATTCAGCCCAAAATAACCACCAAGTCCATGACTTTGGTTGACTTCCCAGAAAAACCTCAAATAGGTTTCCAGACACTTATTTACTACCTCACTTTTGGCTGTTTGTTTGAGGGTGGTATGTCGTGCTTCTTTTGAGTTCCGTTCCTTGCACCCTAAACAACTCCTTCCAGAAAGTACTCATGAATATCCGATCCCTGTCAGACACAATCGTTGCCAGGAACCCATGGAGGCGAACAACCTCCTTCACAGAGATTTCAGCCACCTTTTGTAGAGATGGTCAACCCCATATTGTACTGAATTTATCCCCTTAGACAAGGGAAGACCCTCCACACAAAAAATCGAGATATCTTCCCAAATGCGCGCGGGTATTGGCAATGGCTGTAGAAGCCCACCCAAAGTTTGATGTGAATGTTGGTACTGTTGGCATATTATCACATTGCTTCACATACGCTGCCACATCTCTCCTCATTCCATACCAATACCATTCCTTGGCCATCCTCAAATTTTTTTTTTTCTTCCCCCTTATGACCTCCCACAGGTGAGTGACGGTATTCCCGTAGTAACGTTGGAATTAGCATGGATTCTCTCGGTATGACCAGCCTCCTTTTACAAGTGACTCTGTCCTATATCATTTCAAATGCAGTGGCGCCATTTCCCGCCATTAGCTCATCTCTGATCTTGGCCAAAACCGCATCAGCCTCTATTTCCTTGTTCAAATTCTCCCAATCCACCACCCGCGAGCTGATCATAGCCCCCAAGTCGACCTCACCACACGTCTTTCTGGACAAGGCGCCCGCAACCCCGTTGGAAGTTCCCAGTAAGCTGATCATAGCCCCCAAGTCGACCTCACCACACGCCTTTCTGGACAAGGCGCCCGCGACCCCGTTGGAAGTTCTCGGTGTGTATTGCACCTCGAAATCAAACCCCATCAATTTGCTCACCCATTTCTGATAATCGGATGCAATCTCAGTTTGTTGTGTAATGTGTCGTAGGCTTTCCTGGTCCAAGCGAACTATGAAATGCCTCCCCATCAAATAGTGTTTCCGTTTGAGTATCGTAAGGCAAACTGCCAAGAGCTTTTTCTCATAAAACGACTTGCTTTGTGCTCGTTGCCCCAACAACCGGTTGTAATAACCCACGGGTCGACCCTCTTGCATCAATACCTCCCCAAACCATACCCAGAATCATCAGTTTTAAGAACAAATACCTTGTTGAAGTTAGGCGTCACTAGTACTGGAGTTGCTGCCATGGTTTGTTTCAAAGTGGTGAAGGCTTCACTCGCCTTTCCTGACCATCCGAAGTTATCTTTTTTCAATTGCTCCGTCAAGGGTTATGCAATTTGAGAATACCTTGCCACAAACTTTCGGTAATAATCGGTAAGCCCTAGAAATCCACGAAGCTCTCTAAAGCTCTTAGGTGTCTCCCACTCCATGATTGCCCGGACCATATCCATGTCCATTGGCACCCCTTCACTGGATATCACATGCCCTAAATAGGACACCTCCCTCTTGCCCAATTCACACCTCTTGCGATTAACATAGAACCGTTGTGCGGCCAAAACTTCAAGCACTAGTCTCATATGTCCCTTGTATTCCTGTACTAAAGTATTGTAAATGAGTATATCGTCGAAGAATACCAACACAAACTTGCGTAAGAAGGGTCTGAAAATGTCGTTCACCAAAGACTGAAAGGTGTCAGGGGCGTTTATTAACCCGAAGGGCATCACGAGAAAATCGTAATGTCCTAAATGTTGTTTTGTGGAAATCCTTTGGATTCACTAAAATCTGGTGGTAACCCTATTTCAAATCGAGTTTGGAAAAAATTACTGACCTAGATAATTCATCTAAGTATCGGATACTTATCAGGTATTGTTTCTTGTTCAAAGCCCGGTAGTCCACACAAAACCGCCACGATCCATTTTTCTTCTTCACTAACAGTACCGGACTTGAAAATTGGTTCATTGACGGCCAACTAACTCCAACTTGTAGCATCTCCTATATGAGCCTCTCAATCTCGTTTTTACGGAAATATGGGTATCGGTAGGACCGAATTCGCACTAGGTCGCTCCCCTCTTTGAGTATTATGGCTTGCTCATGACCCCGAGAGGGAGGCATGCCAGTTGGCTTATCGAACACCGTCGTGTACTATTCCAGTAGCCCTTGGAGGAACCCGACTTCGTCTTGGTTATTCGGGGAGGCCGTGCCCTAATCTGCTTCTAACCGATTACATTCCACAATCATCCCAGTAAGGTTTTAACCATGGCTTTAAGAGAGATACAGGTTCGGGCAAGTGTCGCATCCCCCTTGATTACACACGGGTTGCCACCCCACTGCGTTTTCCAATAGGCGGCCACCGCTTCCATCTTTTCCAACCACTGCACCCCTAATATTATGTCTGAACCACCCAATTTCAACGGTAATTTTTTTTCGCATACCTCAATACTCCTCTCCAAGCACGCGGTCACCGCCGGACACTCGGCGGAGCCATGGACAGCCTCGTTGTTGCCCAAGGCCACGCCAAAATTTTCTGTCCCCACCACCGTGATTCCTAACCTTTCCACCACGTCTAACGATATGAAGCTGTGAGTTGCCCCTAGATCTACCATCACTGTCACACTTCTTCCTAAAATTTGCCTACACAGCCTCATCGTTTTCGGGTGAGTGAGCCCCACGACTGAGTTTTAGGAGACTTCTAGCCTTGACATAGCGTCGTCGTCGTCCTCTTTTTCTGTCTCGTCGTCACCCATCATCTCTCCGCCGTCCTCACCCTCCATCTACAACACACTTAACTCCTTTCCCTTACACACGTGATTTGCTTCCCATTTTTCGTCACACCGGAAACACAACCCTTTGGCTCGTTTTTCTTAAAGTTCACTCTCCGTCAACCTTCTTACTTTATATTTGAAAGAGTTGTTGTCTGGTGAAGCAACCGACGTTTGTGTTGATCCCACTCAAGAGTAGGTGGGTTTACTTTGATGTTGGGCTGGCCCACTTGCAGATGCGGTTGTATTTGGGCCGTTTTTGGTCGGCCCAAACCGGTTACTCCATAGTGTTGATCCACTCTTCTTTTCAACCCGATCTTAATCCTCGGCCCGAATTGCCAGATCCATGGCTTTCTTCAAGTTATACGGTTCAAGCACTTGAATCTCCTTCCTTATATCATCCTTTAACCCATTTAGGAAATGACCCATGAACACAGTGTCAGGTATAACGGAGCTGCTCTCTCAATAAAGCGATGGGTAATCTTCCACCGTGGATGTCTGAGTTGTTGCAAGCAGCTGTCCGTGGAGGGTTCCCAACTTCGACGACCGGAACTCCTTCAATATCCTGTCCTTAAGTCCCACCACCCTTCAATGGGTCGCCGGCGATTCTCCAACTGAAAGAAGCGGAGGGCGTCTCCCTCCATCAGCACCACAACCGAGTCCATCTGCTCATCGGCGTTGAACTTATAGAAGTTGAAATACCGTTCTGCTCTTAATATCCAACCGTGAAGTCGCTTCCTTCGAACACCGGCATATCCAGCCTGCGAAAACGCCGGTTTCTTCCCAGGAAGTTTTCTCCACCCTCGGACCCACTGCCTTCTCCTTCGAATTCTTCCTCCTCTGTCCGCCTCCTCTACGACGGTGGTTATGACCACTACCAGTACCTCCACCTTCGTTCACCATGGTCCTTACAAAGAGTGTTACAAGGTGGTCATGCTTCTCTCACAACTTTAGAAATGATGCCTTCTAACGTTGTTTCAAAACGGTCCACCCTTGTCTCCAGCTCCATAGTCCTCTCTTCCTCCACCGTCTCAAGGTTGCGCGACTGTGACCTACTTCCCATCAAGGACCGAGCTGCTCTGATACCAGATGTAACACTCCCTCTACTCAACTACTTGCACAGCAAGAACAGACACAAACTCACAGAAATGGCAAGAAACGGAGAATGTATTTCTAAAGAAAACGGAAAACTCTTGTATTATTTAATAAGAAGTTTACGGTGAGAATTTGAGAGCTCACTTCTCTCCCAAAAAGCAGTGACTGCTCAATACACAAATGTCATACCCTATGTTACTTTGACACGTCTATTTTGAGCCCATACCCGTATCGACCCGACCGGATACCGATCCGGGTATGGAATCCGTACCGGATCTGTGTCTGGTTTGTCAGACACGGCGGGGTAGGAAGAAGGGAGAGGCAATCAAAGATTTGTCAACCCTAGATCTGTTCATTGGAAATGGAACTCACCTAATTTCTGATTAAACCATGGGGCTTTTTGCTAAGCATGTATATCCGAACTCAAATAGATGTTTCTTTCCGGTGGTCATCACACCGATGAATCTCCGGCGACGGTGAGAGGTGGTGAAGAGTTCATGTGTTGCTCCTTTTTTTTTTCTTCCAATAAGGGGGTGGGAACCGGGAACTCGGGAAAGGGATGTTAGGGGTTAGAATTCTTTAAAAAAAATGTGTCTGTAGAAAGTTGAATCCCACGTGACTTACAGCTGTCTTCTTTTTCCTTCTGATAAAAACTACAGCTGTATTTCACTGTTTCTACTTCCTTTTTTATTCTGATTTAACTTTTAAGTCTGACTTTTCCAATGCAATTTTTTTTTAAACTTCCTTTTAAAAGAACTTCACTTTTCTTTTCTTTTTTCTCTTATAGTAATTATTATTTTTTTATTTTTATTTTTTCGTATCCCCGTACCCGTGTCTAAAATTAAGACAGGGTCCCCGTGTCTTGAAATTCTCGCTTTGCGGGGCCCGACACTCGGATCCGTACCCGTGTTCGACACCCGTACCCGAGTCCGAGTAACATAGGTCATACCCTATTCCCAATACTCCCTTCCCTTTTATACACAAATCTCTAGAAAGATAGCTTGTGCTAATATGTCTTCTTGCGCCTGCTACATGTGAGGATGCCACGTGGTCCCATCTGACCGTTGGTTCATGTTAATGCATCATTGGTTGTTGCCTCATTGGTGGTTGTTGGTTGGTTATGACTGAGTGATGGGCTTGTTACAATACTCAACAAGTCCGATACGTGTACAACAAGGTATTAAAGAGGGATTGTAGGAGTATCATCAATACAAAAAGCGAAGAGAAAGTGCAAACTACAAAGTAAGAGAGCAAGCTACTATCAATCAAAGTAGTAAAAACTGCCATAAATTACCCTATATTTTTTAATCTCAAAACAACTATAAGGTAAAATACTACGGAGCATATGAAAAAATGCACTTCAACAAACTTATATCTTACTTCTCACCAACGGAAAAAGCAACCAAAGAAGACATATTTCTTGTGAAAAAGTATCGACCACCTGGCTTGAGTTCCCATTCTTCATTCTCATTCAGCAGGTGGAAGCCAGCAGCAAGCAGTTGCCTTTTCGCTTCAGCTGCAACAAGTTAAATGTTACTGTAGCAAGAACGAACAGACTTAAAAATTCTACTTCTCGGAATAAAAATATTAATAAAAAAAGGCCTTCATAAGAGCTAAATAGCAGGTGAGCTAAATAGCAGGTAAGTAAATAGAGGCTTAAAGTAAACATCAGGGAGTATATGGTTACTAACTTAAAGAAGTTGAAGATCTACACCAGGAGTCCTGAAACTGTAAAAAGGCTAAGAAGCTAAGACTCTAGGAGTATTATGAATTATATATTAAGGATAAGTTTTATTATTTTACAAGGTAAATAGGAAAGAGAGCTTGTGAATTTTAATGACTAATTATAATGTGTAAAGAACTGATAAGTTTGAGCACAAGAATAATGGCAGAAATATCTTTAATTTGCTTGGTAGATGAAGAACACCAAACTGAGATACAAAAGTAGTGACTTGAGGCCACCAATCTCTAGGTTTAGTGACTTGAGGTCACCACTCTCCAAAGCGTAAGCTTTACCAAATTCTCAATATACCTTCTAAACCTAGTGTTCCCTTATTTATAGTCTCTCTACTCTAACCACCTAATTTGTCTTCTAGCATTATTTCTGCTTGCACTACCCATTATAACCTTTACTATTAGTTCATTACAATACCGACCCCCTAAACTTCCACCTTGTCCTCAAGGTGGATAGAAGTTTGCATTGACTTCTCGGCACTTGCAACAATGATCCATGTCCACCTTGCAGCCCAACCTGAGAATAAGTTGCTGAAAGAATTGACACTTCCCATTGGTTAGAGTTGATTCATACTCGAGGTGCTTAATCATAGAATGCAGTTGTAGGTTGTCCTCCTTCAAATTTTGTTGCCGGTGGTGTTGTAGTACTTGATTGGTAATTGTGAGCATAAAGGCCATTACCTTGGATATGGAATTGAAATTCAGTAACTGGTCATCAGATAGTATGGAATTTTGGTTACAATGGGTGGTGTGATTGAGATGGTAAGTGTGCGGGTCGGAGGGAATGGTGTTTGCATTTGGGTTGTACCAATAAGAGTTGGAAAAGTAACTTGGGTTGGGTCGTGTAGTTATGGGTGGAATTGGTGTGGTTGTTATTTGATATGGAAATGGGTAGCTCATAAACCCAAACAACCCAGACAACCCAGTTGTAAGCTTGTCCTCATTAAAAGTAAATTTGGGCTCAAAATAGGCAGGCCCATTTGCTTGAACTTCTTTAGCTCTATCAGCTGCACATGGCCTAAGAACTTTAAATGCAATTGTACTGCCATCTATTAGGTCTTTGACCATACTACCCTTACTAGCATCTTCCATAGTTTGCTTCTTCTTCAAACCAACGACAACTTCAACTATGCTTCTCACATACACCTCCTCTTCTGGGTTCTTCTGGAAGGCTGCTTTAACACTACATCCTCTACCACCAGTCATACTGCCGGCAACACCAGCACCGAGGCAGCCACCCATGGAGTAACCCGGGCCCCCGCCAGAACCACTAGCTCTCGAACCACCCTTTACGAATCTGCCTCCCTCCTTCTCCAGGCCACCGCAAGTGGTGGTTCCACCACCCAAATTACACTTTCCGTTAACGAAACCAGGACCACCACGTTCAAATACTTCTACAGGTTGTCTACCTAACAAAACACCAACATCACCACTCACTCTACCTTGTCTAGCAAGGCCTATCCGCTTCCTCCTGCACCACCTCTTTCGAAAACACCTCCCCCATGGTTATTTCCAGCGAGGTTTTTACAACCACCATTGTGCCCTCTTATGTAACCTCTCGCAGGACCACCACCTACTTCGCCAGCGAGACCACCTCGTTCTCCACTGCTAAAACCTCCAGAAAAATCACCATGTCTTCCCCCCACCCTTGGCGAAGGAGATTCGTTCCGGCCCCCATCATCCTTGAGACCTATACCGACAAGGTAACCTGACCCTTGCTGGACCCAACCGCAAAAAAAAGATCAGCACCACATGGGCCACCATATGCAGCCCCTTTTCCAGATCCTCCTCCACTTAGTGCCACCGCACTTTCACTGGTAATGTAAATTGGATATTCTCCAGATCCACTTTTCTGTAGATCAGCATTTTCCACCACCTTTGCTTCGACCATCTCTCTGCCACACCTGCTTCTTTCTCTTCCTCTTTGAGTATCTCTTCTCTAATTTCAGTAATCTTCTCCCCGATTTCCTTCAATTCTTGCCGAAACGAAGAGAAAATTCGAGAAAGACCTTCCATAATGTTTTTTATAAAATCTTCTTTATAAAATCTTCCTTGCATTGTTGGAATATTTCATCCCATTCTTCCCGGACTTTCTGATCAGATATGTTGAACTCCATTTTTTTTTTTTTTTTTTCAAACTCAAAAAAACAATCAGATTAATAATCCCCCCAGATCTATACCGCTCTGATACCAAGTGTAAAGAACTAATAAGTTTGAGCACAAGAATAATGGCAGAAATATCTTTAATTTGCTTGGTAGATGAAGAACACCAAACTGAGATACAAAAGTAGTGACTTGAGGCCACCAATCTCTAGGTTTAGTGACTTGAGGTCACCACTCTCCAAAGCGTAAGCTTTACCAAATTCTCAATATACCTTCTAAACCTAGTGTTCCCTTATTTATAGTCTCTCTACTCTAACCACCTAATTTGTCTTCTAGCATTATTTCTACTTGCACTACCCATTATAACCTTTACTATTAGTTCATTACATAATGAATGTATTAAGGATTACTCTTTTTTCCATAATGAAAGAACAATCTCAAACAATGGGTAAACACTTCATGCCTCCAGGCCTCTACTATAATAAGATTCGGCATTAGATGCATCCATTCTTACCCCAAGATAGAAAATCGTTTTTAGTTTAAAAGGTACCTAAAGACCAAGAACTTCATGACAAACAAGCAGTGTCATTTAAATGAGTGGATTGATGGATTGATTTAGTCCGGGTGTAAGACACTTGGGCTTTGGGCATGTAAATCATAAACGTTGTCTAAAAGGCAATCCAATCCAAAATTTTGAGTAACCTTGTTCCATCCGATCCGAATAATTGCACGTTAGTCTAAATCAGTAAATCCAGTCCAATTTGATCCACCTATTATTTTATTTTCTGTTTGGACACAATTAGACCTGATCAGCATGAGCCCGGTCCGCCGGCCCGGCCAGACGGGGTCCGAAATTTGGCGGGTTTGGGCAAATTTTTTAGGCCCAATTTTCGAGCCCGGCCCGAAAATTTAAAAATTTTGACGGGTTTGGGAAATGTAAAAACTACATTTTTAGTTATAATAAATTTGGCCCGGCACGGAAATGGCCCGAAAGCCCTATGTTTTAGGCAGTGTTTAAAAAAGCATGCTTAAAGCGCGCTTAAGCCCTGAAGCTCGAAGCTCTAGGGCAAAGCGCTGAATTATGTTTGAGCGAAGCTCTTGTGATTAAGCGCGCTTAAGCGCATGAAGCCCGCGAATCGCAAAAAGCGCTTTTTGGCGCTTCATTGAATTTCTTTTATTTTTTTATTACTTTACGTTGAAAGCTTTTTTTATACTTCGTATGTTATTGTGTTTTGGACCACTCCTATTAATCCTAACAATAGAAAGTAGACCAAGAGTCCAAAAGAAAAGGAAAAAGAAGAAAAGAAGAAGACAACAATCACAGCAGCCCACCCTAGCTTCTGGATAAACACTATGTTATATGCTTTATTTTTGTTAAAACAAAGAATAATATATATATTTGGAAGCAAATCTGATGTTTATATATTTTTGTGGTTATTTTAGTAAGATATACTTCCTCCATTCATAAATACTCGCAACGTTTGTCACTTTCACGCATGCCAATACACAATTTAGATAGTCAATATCTTAAATTCTTTCCCAGAAAAAATTATAAAAAGTTGATATTTTGAAAATACGTAGTCAGACAAATCTAACAAGATCCCACATGACTATGTTTTATTTGACATATAAATCACCAACAATAGCCAAAGTAGAATATGTGAATAGTGTAAAAATATCAAACGTTGCGAGTATTTATGAAAAGAGGAAGTATATGCATAATAGTAAAAAACCTTTAATTCTTAAAAAGTGTGGTTCACTTCGATGAAGTGCACGCCTTGCGCTTGCGCTTTGCCCTTAAGCTCTAGGACTCATATCGCTTTAGTGCGCTTTGCGCTTTTTTATACACTTGTTTTAGGCCCGAAATAGCGGGTTTGGGCATGAAAAAATTGGCCCGGATTTTGGCCCGGCCCAGCCGCCATGCGGGCTGATTTTTTAAGCTCCGACCCGGCCCGCCTTTTGATCAGGTCTAAACACAATTAAACAAATTTCTGCAATATTAATCTACATAAAATACTTCCTCCGATTTTTAATACTCGCAACGTTTGTGATTTCTACACTATTCACAATTTATACTTTGATCATTGTTGGTGATTTATACGTAAGATTAAATATAGTCATGTGGGATCCTTAGTTTTAAAAAGCGCGCTAAAAGCGTGGGGCGACTGGGGGCGCAGCTGGAATCGCACCGCGAAGGAAAAGCGTAGCGAGGTACAGGAAGCGCGCGCTTTGTGCGCTTTTTGTGGAAGCGCGCTTCTAAAGAAGCGTGCGCTTCTTGTGTTCTGGGCGCAGAAGAAGAAAACCACCTGTTTTGAAATAAATAAATTACCACGTGAGTATCACGTGACTTATTATTACTGGGTTTTGCAACTGGGTTTAGGAGAGAGAAAACCCTACCTTCGATTTTGGGGATTTTGGGGAGAAACCCTAGCTGTCCAGCCACCTTTGCTGGTGGATTTATCCAGCCATCAAGCCACCTTCCTCGCCGGAAATTTCCGAATTTCCAGGTACGAATAACTGCTCTTTCGATTTCTCTTTTCTTTTTCCCTCTTTTCCCATTTTTCATTCTTCTTCTCTATCTTCTTTTTCGATTCTTCACATTCTCTGATCTTCTCTATTTTTTTTCCCGATTTTTCTCATATCTGATCTTCCTCTTCTTCACTCTGTTTTTTCGCCTCTCCAGACTCCACTTCCAGATTCGTTTATTTATTTTATTTTTTGGGGCTATGCGTTTAAGTACTGTTTTAGTTTAAGATAAGCTTTATTCTGTTTGAGACCTTCAGGAGTTTACGTTTAAGGGATTGTGAGTTTCTGGCTTTTTTTATTTATCTTTTTTTATTCAATTTTTTTTTTAATTCTGCCTTTTTAGGATAAGTTTTATTACGTGAGTTTCTAGGACTGTGATTTCTTGACATTTAGTTTTTTATTTAGTTTTTTTATTCAATATTTTAAATTGTACTGTATTTTTTAGGATAAGTTTTATTCTGCTTTGTTGACATTTAGTTTTTTTTTCCAGTCTTTTACTCTCTTTTTTAATTCTGTTTGTTTATTTTTATTTTTTTAATTCTGTTTTTTTAATTCTTTTTTAATTTTATTTTTTACACTTTTTTCCTGTCTTTCTACTTATTTGTTTTATGCTGGTTGTGATTTTTGTTAGCCCGTGACTTACTCTAAGTCTTTGGTTAGTACTTTACCCTCTTGGAGGTATTCCGGTTTGGTGTCTAGTAATGAATTATGCTTCCCTTTGTTAATTTATGCATTTATAATATAAGTAGCATGTTGTTTTAAGTACAAAATATGTTCTAGAAATGATTTTATAGGTTTTAGCACTTAGGGTGCGCTTCGCCTACGAGAAGCGTGCGCTTTCGCTTTGCGCTTTGCGCTTAAGCCCCAGGGCCCTTGTGCGCTTCGCGCTTTTTAAAACTAAGGTGGGATCTTGTTAGATTCGTCTCAATGTGTATTTTCAAAATATTAACTTTTTATAATTTTTTCTTAAAGAGGATTAAAGATATTAATGATTAAAGTTGAGCATTAACATGCGTGAAAATGACAAACGTTGCGAGTAAAAATAAACGGAGGAAGTATATATTTACTTTTTCAATGTCCTTGCATAAGAAGTAATAAAAAATACATAATATCATAAATGAGATGACTTTCTCGAAAACAACTAGGAATGCAAATACTCCCTTCGTTCTAAATAAGTGAAACACTGCCTTAAATTGTCGTTCCTAAATAGGTGTAACACTTCTACTTTTAGCAACTTCCTCCGATATTTTATTCTTTCTCTCTTCTTCCACTTACCTCATTTCTTATTCTTTTATTACTTCTCTCTCCTCCCACTTACACCACGCAAGATTTATGTGAGGCCGTACATCACACACTTATAAGAGGAAGGCCAAGGGCAATTCAGGAAATTAACAGTTCGTTATGTTGTTAGAAAATGAATGGAATAGGCTACTCTTATATTGCGTAATTTTAGGAAAGCTTTTTACGTGCAATAGAATAAAAGGCACCTTGAGTAGTTGGGTGGAAGTGGAAGGGGTTGTGAAATTTGTTAAGAGTAAACTTGGGAGAGAATTCACCTCTCGGATTTGAGGAGCATTGTAATTAGTTTAATTACTCAGTTGAGCTAATACAATTCAACAAGTCGCTTATTTCTTTTGCTTTCTTATTTTTCTGCAAATCTTAAAAATACAAAAACATGAACACTATAATTAAATACTGATATTTTGGGTTGATTCCTAGCAATTTGGTATCAGAGTGAAATGATCGTGGTGAATCAAACGCAGGGATTAGATGCCATGGAGTCGGAGATGGCAGGAATTAACGAACGACTTGAAGCAATCCACCACACCAATGCACGTAGTAGGTGGCGAAGAAACACGGTGATGAGGTGACTATGTTATCCACCTAGTTGGAAGGTAGAATTGACCGTAGCCGGGAGAATCACGAGGCGACAATGGTGATACTGAGAAAAGAACATAGCAAGTTTCAATTGAAGATGCTAACCACCATTTCGCAACTTTAGGCAGCGCAAAACACTCCTTTTGAAAATCCGGAAACCAGCATGAATCCAGGAGGAAAGGTAGAGTTGGATTTAATTTGCAAAATGATGATGTTAATAATAGATCAATTGGTAGTGCGAGTAATGGTGGGCTGGAAATGCGGGTCAAGGAGAAGGTGGAAATGGAGATCCCGTGGGTTTTTGTGGGTAACTGGTTCGAACTATTCAAATAACAACTCCGGGTGGTATAAGGAGCGGGATCTTCCAACTTTTGATGGGTCAAACCCAATGGGTGGATCCTTCGAGCACAACGTTATTTTCGTTTTCACAAACTAAGTGAAGAAGACAACTTGGAGGCGGCGGTGGTGGTGCTTGAAGGTGACGAGTTGTCGTGGTTGCAATATGAAGATGATCTTTTATGAGGAGTTGAAGGTGATGTTATGAGGAGTTGAAGCTCCTCTGGTACTCTACATGAGGAATGAATTGGAAAACCGATAGGTGGATAGGGTACGGTGTTGGTGTATACTGTATAGGCGTCGGTTTATTGAGTTGCCAGCACAATTAAAGGTGGTTCCTGAGGAGGTTTCAATGGGTCAGTACATGAATGGTTGAAATTGGGATCTAATTTTTCAAACAGGAGGTGGTAATTATCAACCCAACTGCAAACCAAACACTTGTAGCCAAAACACTTATCCCACTTACAGCTCTAACCAAGTTAACTCAACACCTAACCAAAATCAACACACTAATCGACCTTTTGGAGAGATAAGGAGATTCAGTGATAGAGCATGCAGAGCAAAAAAAGAGAAGGGGCTTTGTTTTAGATGTGATGAAAAGTGGACAATTGGGCATAAATGTAAGAATAGAGAGTTGAGTGTGTTAACTTCAAGGAAGAAGATGAGGAAGAGGAGCTTAGGGACACCACACAACCAAATTTCTTTGATTTCAGTGTGTTAATTTCTTTGATTTTGCTTAGGAAGGTACTGATCCAGTGATACCATATAGGTATCCACAAAGCCAGAAAGATGAGATTGAGAATTTGGTGCATGAAATGTTGAAAACCGAAATAATTAGTTTGTAGCTCAACTAGTTGATAAATCAAAAGAAGAACCACTCTCTTGGGACGATCCCGAAGCTTACCAGTTAACCCTATAACCAATATAGTGTGTTAGTCAGGTGTTCTACAAATTTAGTTTGATGAAGTGGCGTTCGTTCAACGACGACGAAAAACACTTATCAATAACCAATGCTAGCAAATAGAAGTCCAGTTTCAAAGGCATGGTTTACAACCATAATCCTCATGTTTCCATAAGAAAAAACATATTTTGAAAACAAGCTAAAACATTTCAATATTTACAGGAGAAATTAAGCGGAAAAAAATATGGCAAATGTCGAAAATTATATCCTTGATACATACCAGTAGCATGAAATTGGGTCCAAGATTCATTGAGATAATTCAGCAAATCCCCAACAATGGACCCAACTGATTCGTTGTGGAAAGAATTCTACAAGTTAATTGAAGTAATTAATAAACTGATTAAACTATAATTGTATAAAATGAGATAAATAATTTGAGGAGAAAATTTAAGAAAAAAACCTGATGAATTTGATCGACATTGGAAGAGAAACAACGAAATGGCGAGACGCTTTGAGAAGGGGTAGATAAATAGAGATTGGGGAGTTTGAATTTGATGCGAGAAGAGTGAAAGTAAGATTTGAGGAGTTTAGGGTGTGGTTGTAGTTGAAGGAGTGGAAGTCTTGCAAAGGTCGCCATTTTTTTTTTGTCTACAAGTTTTAGAGGATTATCATCCCTTAGGCCGTGTTCGGCATTATTTCCGGTTTTTAGTTTTCCGTTTTTAAAAATTACAACTTTTTACTGAATTTTACAAAACTGACGGTAATTGAAACATAATCTACCCTAATATATTAGGAGGCGTTCATAAGAAAATCAATTCCACTTGTATGGATCCGGTCCACCATAAGATTACCATGGACCAGGTTAATTAGGTAATTTTAACAGTGAGTAATTATGGAAACTGTAGGTTCTGTAAAGTAACTATATCTCCAGAATAATAACTATGAACATAATAATGATAAGAATAACTATTCTATCCAAAGAGTAACTATATCATATAGAAAAGTAATTTTAACTGTAAAACAATTACTACTATATATTCATTCTTGCAGACAAAAAGAGTAAATTATAGAAACTATAGGTTCTGTAAAGTAACTATATTTTCAGAATAGTAACTATGAAATAAATAATAATAATAATAATAATAATAATAATAATAATAATAATAATAATAATAATAATAATAATAATATAGTAATTTCGATGAGAACAATTATTCTATCCAAAGATTAACTATATTATATAGAAAAATAACTTTAGCTGTAAAACAATTACTATATTATAAAAATAAACAATATGATATAGATGGTTTAGAGGTCATATAGTAATTTTTTCTATTATATATCACATAATTACTGAAATATAAAAGAGTAACTATATCAAAAGTAACAGTAATTATAACTCTTGAACAATAATAAAGAAAACATTAACTACTTGGTTAGTTGTTTTAGCTACGACATTCTAATCCTTTGCATCTATTAAATAAACCATGTTAAACTCAAATGTTTTTTGAACTAAAAAATACTAATCGACACGTCCACGTGGACCACGTCTCTTTTTTCCACCAACACATCATGTGCTTCCTCTACCACGTTCTTGGTTTCCATTGTTGTCAGGGTTTTCTTCTTCTCCTCCTGCTTTTGTTTTCCTTGCAGAATTTATTCTTTGCACGATTTCAATTTTGAGTGCATCATCTTTGTATTTCTGAATCAATAATGTTTAAACTAAGTTAATAATTTAACATTTAAATATGAAAAAATAACATAATAACTATGTAAAACGTGTAGTTTCTATTATGCATCATATAGTAACTCTTACAATTAACGATTGTAAAATACTTGCAGAATTGCATATATAGTTATTGTTATTGTTATAGTCATATAGTTACTGTCAAAATAATATAGTCACTTTTATTAATAATAACATGGAGTACAAAGAAAGATCATTAAAAGAACATAATGATAAGATAATAACTATTAAAAATATATAGTTATTATTATACATGATATAGTAACTCTTAATATTAATGATAGTCATATACGAGCAAGGTTGTAGATATAGTTATTGTTATGATCATATAGTTGTTGTGATCATAACATAGTAACTCTTATTACTAATAACATAGAAGACAACAAAGAACATAAAAAGAACATTATAATATACACAAAAAACTATACCAAACATATAGTTACTATAATACAAGATATAATACCTATAAATATTATTGATGGTCATTTAGTCACAGAGTTGCAGACATAGTTGATGTGATAATAATATAGTAACTCTATCCATAATACAGTAACTATATCATTAAAAATATAGAATAACATAAAAACATGCACATAACATAATAAACTAACATAGTACTTATTTCAAAAATATAGTAACTATATAAAACGTACAATAACTATTAAAGAAAATAAACATATGGTAACAAGTCATGATAAAATAAACATAATATCTATTTCAAACATATAGTAACTATATAAATAATATAGTAACTATATAAATAATATAGTAACTATTGAAGAAAATAAACATATGGTAACAAATCATGATAAAATAAACATAGTACCTATTTCAAACATATAGTAACTAATATAGTAACTATTGTACACATATAGTAACCATTATAATCACACAACAACTAGCTTAACATATAGTGACTATTATTATAATATAGTAACTATTGTACAAATATAGTAACCATTATAATCATATAGTCACTATCTAAGAAGCAGACAAAAATACACTCGAAATAACATAGTACATAATGTAATCGTATAGTAACTATTATTTATCAAAAAGTCACTATAAACTGTTCTTAACATAGTAACTATCTTAAACACATAATTATTGTTTTAAATTTATGATAACTTTCTAAAAAATATAGTAACTATTTTAAACACATAGTTACTATTTTAAAGTTATAGTAAATTTTTAAAAAATATAGTTACTCTAAAAACTACTACTAACATAAACACAACGAATATTCCAATGACTATTAAAAACATTATTTCGCAACATAAATTAAGGGTAACTATATCATTTTATATACTAACTATATGAAACACTAACCCTAATTTCACCCAAACAACAAACACTATTTCTACCTCTTGTGCTTTGCTGCATCAATTCTTAAAGTTCACAGCCTTTGTCTCTTTTTTCTAAATTTAAGGCATTATTTCTTCTTATACAAATGATATTGTAAAGTATTTTTGGAGATTCGTCACTAGATAGTGCAACTTTAGGACCTGGAATAACATGTGATTGATACTTCGTATTCTTTTCTTATACAAATATCAAATATATAGTAACTATATAAACCATATAGTAACTATTATTAAAATATAGTAACTATTGAACACATATAGTAACCATTATAATCATATAGTAACTATCTAAGAATCGGACAAATACATACTCTAAATAACATAGTACATAATGTAATCGTATAGTAACTATTATTTATCAAAAAGTCACTATAAACTGTTCATAACATAATAACTATCTTAAACACATAGTTACTGTTTTAAACTTATAATAACTTTCTAAAAAATATAGTGACTATTTTAAACATATAGTTACTGTTTTAAAGTTATAATAACTTTTTTAAAAAATATAGTTACTCTGAAAACTACTACTAACATAAACAAAACGAACATTCTAGTGACTATTAAAAACACTATTTCGCAACATAAATTAAAGGTGACTATATCATTTATATACTAACTATGTGAAACACTAACCCTAATTTCAACAAAACAACAAACATTTCGAATCACTCAACAAAATAATAACTATTGTAGACATATAATAACTGTTGTGCGCATATAGTAACCATTAAAATAATATAGTAACTATTGTACACATATAGTAACCATTAAAATTACATAGTACCTCTTTAAACCATATAGTTACTGTATTACTCATATAATTACTATTTAAAATCGTGAAGCCACTGATCGAATTCGCGAAGTGAAAACGATACTTCGGTAAAACACAAACATTAATTTCTTCAAAACAACAAATATTTTCAATTTTAAGTAAAAATAGACTTAAAATTCTATAAAAAACAACAAACCGAGATGTGATCTCTAAAAATTCTTGCGAAGATTTGTAGGCGAGCGCAAATTCTTCGATTCGATTTCGGCAACGACGAACCTCCTTCTTGATCTACTACTTCCTCCAATTTTTCCTCATCTAATAGATCCAATCATAAGAACTATAAGATAATTACGAAGAAAATCGAACAAAACCTAGAAATTCGGGCTAAATTTTGAAAAGCATAGAGAGAAAATGAAGAGAGAGAAAATGAAGAGAGAGAAAATGAAAGAGAATGAACAGATTGTAGATCTGAAATTTTGAAAAATAAAAAAGTTTAAAATGTATATAAAGTGGGCTAGACACAAATCGCATTAAAACTCTTCAAAACACATAGTTACTCTTTAAAACACATAGTTACTGTAATACGCATATAGTTACTATTTAAAATTACAAAATAACTGTCACGTGACAGTTACATAGGTTACCCATACAAATTACTCCGTTGCCCTGGTCCACGCTAAGTTAGCATGGACCAGGTTTATATTAGTGTAAATATAAGAAAATATATGTGTCACATATACGCAAGATCGAATACTAGATCTCTTTGTTAAAAGCTAAACTTTCTACCATTTTAAATTTTTCATCAACTACAAATTATGTTATTGTAGACACCTAATTTGTGTCTCCCTAATGGGATGATGACGATACTATTATCATTGCTAGGTGGTTGGTGCAACTCCGTGCGGAAGTCCCAATTGCTAAAATGTATTCCAAAATCCAAAGTCCAATCCCCGATCCCGTTCTCATCACGGAACTCGGTATAAAATTCAATTTTCAAAAATCAATTTCAAAATCCAAACACAATCTCACCCAATGGACCTATCCATTGGTTTACAAGGCCTTTCCAGTCAAAATGACACTAAGCAATCCAAATTCGGGCACCGACCCACAAAACCGAGCATGCAGGGCCCCGTCCCGTAAAACCGAGTTCAAACACAAAATCTGAGATTCAAAAACGACTTGTTTTTAGACCCAAATCAAGCCTTAACTTCCAAACAAACACTACGTGCCAAATTCGTACAAATAGTGCGAAGGTACAACAATACAAAACAAGCCAAGGACGGTGTCATCGTCCTTGTTTTGGCGGATTCTGGGCCGCGTCACTGGCGCTAGGCGTTGGGCCTGCGCCAGGCGCAGCTGGCTTTTGGATTTTAGCCGCTTAATCTCCTATAAAAACCCTCATTTCCTAAGCATTTGGGGAGGTAGATTCTTAATAAAACGTCGTAATCCAAAATTCTGCTCTCAAAATCAAATACAAAATTCAAGTTCTAATCTACAATTTCCATTTCAATCTCCAAACACTTAAGCAATTGGGAGCACTAATCGGAAAACCAACCTAACCCTAACTAGGTAATTCCGAATCCCTAATACAAATTACCATGATTTAATCAAAGTTTCCACCTTTCTAATTTCAAGTTTACTAATCCTATGTTCTTGTGTTGATTTATACGCACTTGAACTAGGATATGTCAAAAATGAGTAATCTTTGAGGGGATTTCGTACTTGAATCCCCCCTCAAATGACCATCCAAACTCCTTCTACAAATTTCAAGCTTCAATCTTTATGCTTTGTTTTCAAAAAAGATGATTAGTAAGTTGAAGCTTTCACTCTTGAAAGTATTACTTACAACAATCATCTTCAAATCTTCAAAAACCCCAACTTTATACAAGTTTAAGGATGTTTGGAAAAGTGCAAACCCATTTCCAAACTAGAACACATGGATATTCATCTCTTATGTTCAAATACAAGTCCCATTTTCAAGATTCTATGATGTTTAAGGTTGTTTGTAATCACTCCTTAAACTAGAATCAATTTCAAGTAATGGAGCATATTAAAGGTGAGGCCTTTTTCACATTAAAAGGTCTAATATTTAAGAATCAAGTCTCCTAATTTCAATATTCAAGTTCAATATTCAAGTTCTATATTCAAGTTCAATATTCAAGTTCTATATTCAAGTTCTATTTCAATAATCATAATCGAGGATGCTTTATGATGAGAAACTCATCTAAAGTGGAGATTTTTAGAGAATTGAATCCGTGTCGGGCACACTTATTATTAAGTAGTTGTTTGGCGTTCGGATCTCAAGTACAATAATACAATTTCAATATCGCATTTCAATATCGCACTTTCAATACCGCAATTTCAATATCGCATTTCAATAACGCACTTTCAATATCGCACATTTACTTTTGCAATTTCAATTCCGCACTCTTTACTCACCTTTTTTCAAGGTGATGTGGTTTTGTACGCAGTTCAAT
Source organism: Spinacia oleracea (assembly GCF_020520425.1). Taxonomy (NCBI): domain Eukaryota; kingdom Viridiplantae; phylum Streptophyta; class Magnoliopsida; order Caryophyllales; family Amaranthaceae; genus Spinacia; species Spinacia oleracea. The sequence goes on from NC_079490.1 coordinate 80,555,565, forward strand.
AATTCATTTATTTCTTGTGATGATGCTTTACATATTTATTGCTTTCATCACCTCACATGCTAAATTCAACAACATACAAAAGGTTACATCACGCTTAACAAAGATAATTCTTGGACAAACCAGCCTTAGATTCCTTTAATTAACTTTAAAGAAAAGTGACCACATACAAGTAGCAATTTCTATGTTCTAAAATGCATGCTCAAACCCACTTAGTGTCATGATTAGGATTATTCGAAAATGATCCTTGTCTTGTACTCGAATATACTTGCAAAAGTTCGCAAAATAAGCATCTCGTTCCCTTGCCCGAATCTCACCAATTCGGTTACTAAGATTCAATGCCTTATCCACACAAGAGTCAACTTTGGTCCTTCCAAACCGGACCCTTAAATATTGTTTGGTGGCGACTCCTTCGAAATTCAAAATCTACAAAACCCGTAGGGGAAAGAAAATCCAACAAATACGGGAAAAATAAACCCCCTACAATCTGGCGACTCCACTGGGGAGTTCTAAATTTCAATTCGATTATGCAAGCAGTCCATGAGCAACCTGCCACTACCACGCTCAAGTTCTGGATGCCAGCTGTAGGGCTGGGCACAGGCCCTGCGCCAGGCGCTGCTGCCTGCATTCAGCATAGTGGCTTCCAGTGGTTGGCTGCCCATTCTTCCCAAGTTTTCGAGTGGGAGTTCAGTTTAGATTTTGAATTTCGAAGAACGCTCCCAAACCTCGAGAACGAATGCCTAAAAAGGGCTTTCCAAGTACAATATTCGAGTACAATTTTCAATTTCTAAGCATGAAATGCATATTTTCGAAAACCATATTTGTGCAAAACGAATTTCTACCTTTCCCAACATGAAATGTGCTCTACATTCGGGTTAGCCCCGGGGGCAACGAAATGGTGATTCTCCATACGGTTCCTGACCAAAGTTTATGACCATTTCCGCGCCTACCAAACTTGACATTTGCTTGACATTCCTGATGTCAAGTATGGAGGTCATCCGCCAACAAACACCTCCCCCTTGAGGAGGTGAAACAGTTGCTTCCAGATCCGCCTCTTAGTCAAGCACCCTTTCGACACCCAAAGTCGACCACTTGCATCATACAAAACTTAGACCGACCTTAGGTTGAGAACTTTGCATGTCGCATTCATATTCATGCTAGTGTGACAACGTGCTATTTGTGCATTATGTGGGCGTCTTTGCACGCGTGAATGGCTAACCTCAAGTTCTAGCTTTGCCAAAACCATTACCCTCCAACTAGGAAACCTAACCCTAGGAGCATCATTCAAACCTCATGCATCTAAAATCGCCGATTTAGGGTCTTTTAGGAGTGCCACTCCATTTGATTCAAAACCCCTAAACACGCCTCACGCACAAATGTCAAATTCAAATCCAACGGCGTCATAATGCCGGATTTTCAAGTCCAATTTACAAATTCTAAATTCAAATTCCAATCCAACGGCGTCATAATGCCGGATTTTCAAGTCCATTTTCCAAATTATAAATTCAAATTCCAATCCAACGGCGTCATAATGCCGGATTTTCAAGTTCAATTTCCAAATTCTAAATTCAAATTCCATTCAAACGACGTCATAATGCCGGATTTTCAAGTCCAATTTCCAAATTCTAAATTCAAATTCCAATCCAATGGCGTCATAATGCCGGATATTCAAGTCCAATTTCCAAATACTAAATTCAAATTCAAATCCAACGGCTTCATAATGCCGGATTTTCAAGTCCAATTTCCAAATTCTAAATTCAAACCCAATCCAACGGCGTCATAATGTCGGATTTTCAATACAAACTTTCAAATACAAGTCCTATGTTCAAAACCTCAAGTTCAAATTTCCAAATCCATGATGGCGTAATGCCGGATTTTCAATTCAAGCTTTCAAGTCCAAGTCTTATGATCAAAACCTCAAGTTCAAATTTCCAAATCCAACGATGTAATGCCGGATTTTCAATTAAAGCTTTTAAAATCCAAGTCCTATGATCAAAACCTCAAGTCCAAATTTCAAATCCATGATGGCGTAATGCCGGTTTTTCAATTCAAACTTCAAGTCATATGTCCAAAACCTCAAGTTCAAATTCTCAAGCCCATGGCAGCGTAATGCCGGATTCTCAATTCAATCTTTCAAATCTCAAAATTCTACGTTCCAAACCTCAAATTTCCAAGCCTGTGGCGGTCTAATGCCGGGTTTTCAAGTTCCAAAAATTCCAACACCTTCAAAATTCCAAATTCAAAGCCTCATCTTCTATACAAAACTCCTCTTTTCAAATTCTAAGTTCAAACTCCAAATCAAACTCAAGTTTCAAATTCGCTTTCAAAAGATTTGTGTCTATCCTTGCTCCCAAATACAAAATTCAAAAATATTTCTCATGGGTTGAAAAAGCCCTAGAAATAATACAACATCCAATGGGTTAAAAATCCCTATAAATAATACAACATCCAATGGGTTGAAAATCCCTATAAATAATACAAAATCCAACGGGTTGAAAATCCCTAAAAATAATACAAATTCGATCTCCCAAAACATTTCCAATGGGTTGAAAATCCCTAGAAATAATACAAAATCCAATGGGTTGAAATCCCCCTAAAATACTTCCAGATTCCATTACGGGTTGAAACTCCCTTGAAATAATACAAGATCCAACTTCATTCCCCATGGGTTGAAATCCCTTTGAAATAGCCCAAATTCCAACGGGTCGAAATTCCCCTCAAATATTCCAAATTCGACATCGGGTTGAAATTCCCCTAAAATATTCCAAATTTGATCTTGGGTTGAAATTCCCCTAAAATATTCAAAATTCAATTTTGGGTTGAAATTCCTTTGAAATAGTTCCAACGGGTTGCAAATCCCGGAACGAGTGTGCAAAATCCAATGGGTCAAAATTCTCTTTCGATATTCCAAGTTCTAATGCTAGGCTGCAAATCCCTAGAAATAGCACAAGGAGGAAGCCTCCACAAAAGAATGAAGCTCCTTTCAAAAATATTTTCAACGGGTTGTAAGTCCCGATACAAGTACAAATTCTTATACAAATCCTAATAGGTTTAAGTCCCTCTGAAATATTTCAAATGGGTCGCAAACCCCAAATACAAGTACAAAATCCAAAATCCCGAATCTTCGGAATGGCACTTAGAGTCAAGTCTAGGTCTCATTCATTGTATGCATATCATACCATGTGTCGGGAAGTCCAAGTTCTAAAGTCATGTCATGTGTTCTAACTAGGAGTCAAAGGATCTCGTGGGTTCGCCGAAGAGGAGAAAGGTTGAAAAGAGCTCCGTCAGCCCTAGCCTCCCTTATAGCCGGCATCGAACATGCAGCAAGTTCGTCTTCCTCAAATCAAACTTCAAACTCCTTTCCGCAATCAGTTCAAGATCCAATGGCAGCAGTTGACCAAATCACCCAGCTCATGGCCGCCGTAGCCAATCTTAACACCAACCTGGAGAGCGTTAGCAGCCTCCTGGTTGCAATAGAGCAAGTTGCACCCCCTACCGATCTTACTTAGAAGATCGAAAGTATGGTAAACAAGGTGACCAACAGGGAAAACTATTTTGACACTTCAATGGAGGATGGTCTCAAGGGGAAGGCTAATTTGCTGGACAAATTTTCTGCCAATGATATTCCAAAATTCAATTCAACAGACAATCCTAAGTACCATATCAAAAATTTCAGATCCACCATGGAAATCAAAGGAGTCGATCATGACCTATACCCTGTGGTATTCCCTATGTCATTGGAACCAGTCTGTTAGAAATGGTACTACTCCCTCAAGGACCATCAAACTAGCACTTGGGACGAGGTAGCTCAACCGTTCATGGAACAATACCAACCCAACATACAACTTCAAACCACTCTTCGAGAATTGGATGTTCTCAAACAAGGGCCCCAAGAAGGTTTCACCAACTACCTCAACCGATGGAGGGAAATGGCATCTCATATGGTTACTCGACCCTCCTAGAAAGAACTGGTCAAGATTTTCATCGTTGGGCTCCTACCAAAATACAACACTCACATGAAGTATATATTCAGGTCTAGAGAAGTTCAAGAGAACATATGATATCAGGGTTGACATAGAAGATGACCTCATGAAAGCACCCATGGCACCAATCCCACAAGATGATAAGTGGAAGGGCAAGAAGGCCGAAGCAACACACAAGGTCCATGAGGTCAACACTTTAGAAGCTCCTCAAGGTCCAAAATCAAGCAACTTCAAGAACAATGCTAATCAACGTAATTTCCAGACCAGGCCTCAAAGGGTCTTCACCAACCTTGGGATGTCCTATATCGACGCCTTTGACCGATTGGTCGAGAGGCAAGTTATCACTCGAATTGGTCCAACTGAGGATCCCCCAACTGACAAAAGGCCCAAAAGCTAGGACCCCAAGGCTCATTGCAAATTCCACCAGGGGAACGGGCACAAAATTGAAAACTACTTTAAACTCAAACACCTAATCCAAAACATGGTGGACAACAAAACCCTGGCCTTACCCCTGGGAGCCAAGCTATCGCCCTCAGTGCAAGCCATCTTTCAAGATAATGGGGATGTGGAAAATGACTTTAATTCCGTGTAACTTGATTCATACAATGTGCAAGCCAAGCTTCGAGCTGATAATTCCAAGCTTCTACCATCTCATTCCATAAACTCAAGACTGGATGATCCTCGAGCCTAGGGTAACCACCGACATCTAAGAAAATATCTACCCCCTAGCAACCCTCAAAACTTTGGGCTTCACTGAGTACGACCTGATGTTGACTACAGAACGGGCCATCAAATTCCGTGGCATCACATACAAGATCTTGGGGGTCCTTAATTTGATCTTCTCTTTCGAAACTTACTACAACAATGCGGAGTTCCTAGTCATTGATTATAATACCTCGTATGTTTCTGTATTTATAAATATATTTTATTATATTTATAAAGTATTTTGTTATATTTAAAAAGTACTTTTATGAATTTAATTCCATTTAATGAGAATTAAATGCATGTTATTTTTAATTAATTTAATTATTAATTAATTACGAAAACCGTATTTTTATTAAATAGATTCAACGAATTTATTTAATCGGGATTTGTTGGGTCGTATTTTGAAAACGAATTTTATTTCATTAAAGCCCAGTTAAATTTCCATGATCAAACCCAACAAAGCTTGCAAGGATTGATTTTAATTGAGCCCGGAAGGAAGCCCAACTCAAACTACCAAAATCTAGCCCATGTGGGAGAGAAAAACTATAAATACACCCCCTCATTAAACCCTCACAAAATTTTCAGCAATCTCTCTCTCTCTCTCTCTCTCTCTCTTCTCTCTCTCTCCTTGCGGCACACATGACACCCCTTGTCCGTCCCCTTTCTTGCAGCCCAAGGCACGAGCGTTTTCTCGAGTGCCCTTGCCTCGCCTCGCAGCCCCGCAGTGCCCGCCCTTCATGCTGCTGCTGCTGACGCCTTGCGCACCCATCACTCGCGTGCTCCCTCTCTCGCCCTGCACTCGCGTGCCCTTGCTCCCTCTCGCGCAACACTTCGCGTGCCCTCGCCCAGCCTCGTCGCTGCCTCGCGCCCACGCTGTGCGCGCTGCTTGTGTGCGCTGCCCGCTTGAGGTACGTGTGTGTTGTTGTTGTTGTTGTTGTTGCTCGACGCCCCACACACACAACACATCAATTGTTGTGTGTGTGTGTGTTGTTGATTGGTGATAATCAATTGTATACTTTTAAACTTTAATTTCAGTTTTTAAATTGTTTTAATTATTATGAGTATTATTATTGTTTGGATTATTTAAATTGTTGGGAACGGTTATGAACACCGTGTTTTCATGTTTTCGTATTTGAGTTGATGGGATTTATTTTGATGATTGAAATTATTATTTTCAGATTTAATGAATTTAATAAAGTGTCAATTTTTAAGGTCAAAACATGGTTTTTATGATGACCTATTATTAGGGTTTTAATTCTAATCGATTAGGCGATTGATTCACATAATTTAATGACAATTTAAATTATGAGAATCAACTTAAATTTTCAGATTGTTTTTAAGTTTTAAAAAGTTGGTTTTTAATGGTTTTAAAGCTAAAAAGTCAATGTTTTTATGCTAGGACTTGAGTTAACTATTTGAGACTATTAATTTAATGAATAACGGTTAATTTCTAATTAAACTAAGGGTTTAGTTTCTTAAATAGTTGCTGGAAATTTAGTAAACATGATTAATAATTAAGTTTCTCCTTTGTGTTTATAGGAGTTGATTTCTAGTGAGTCGTGATTCGCACAATGGCCCCCGTACTTAGGTATTCCAGGTACGTACAAGACTAGGGTGACCACCCATCACTTGAGGACTTTGTGAAGTGTATTGAATGTGAATCATGTGAACTTATGTGTTGGAAATTCATGTTTGATGATTGGGAATGAATATGTTATTATGGATTCATGTTTGATATTGAGAACGAACATGTTATTATTATTATGGAATCAAGTTTGATGTGTGAACAAGCATGTGATTATTATTATTGAATCTATGTGAACGAGCATGTTATGAATTGAATTATGCTTTATAGATTCTGTTGAACTATCATGTTGTGGACTTTTATAATCGTTGAATTATGTCAAGCATGTTGTTCAAGTTGGTTTGCATGTATGAGTATTGCGCATGCAAGTTATTATGGTTATGCTATAGTACGGGATGTCTAGCATACGGAGTGCATTGTTTATTCTACCGCAGGTGTAGAATATGTTTAGAGAGTCTATGTGAATTGAACTAAGGACAATTCGTGCTAAGGGCACACCCCGCTTGTTAATGGGCAATGTCGGGTTATCTCAAACAGTGTTTTTGAGAAGGAACAATGGGAGTAATTTCACTTGAGTCCTATGTTTGATCACAAGTCCTAAAGGATAAAAAATGAAGTGTCATCGTTGAGTTGTTTAATTTCTTAATCGCTTGCATGTTATGTCTTGTGTAGAGTCTTGAGTCGCCTTGATCATAACATACTAATTAACGTAAAGTGTAACCTGAATGAGCTTCAAAACTCTTGGAACGTATATACCTTGAGTATGAACAATGGGGGGAGTCTGGTCGGAGAACCTGTACTCCTTGGATGATACAAGACGTTGTTTCATCTTTCGTTTTGGCCGTTGTGCATTGGAATTCCGTCGGTATGGTCCGATTGTCGATAGGAGTCCGACTTGTTATTGTTTGGTGTATGGTGGGCTCCCATCACCCCTTTCTTTCCTTTTGAGGATACTTTATTTTTACCCGTTCGAAGGTACTTTCTTATTAAATAGTGAGTCAAGAGTCGTGTCAAGTGTCGAGTCTTGTCTCCATGTTTATTTGTTTATTAAATGGCTTTTGCATGTGGATTATTATTTCGTCGACTGAAGCATGTTAGGATAGAATGTTATTCTAGCTTGTTCGTACTCAGCTTTTGCTGACTTCGTGCTTCATGTCTTCTGGTCATGGCCTTTGCCTTAATGACCCTATGATGATCCATCAATTGCATTTGCGTTGTTGGGGAGTAGAATTGCAATAAAGCAGGTTTGTAGAGATAACTTACGGGAGAAGTTATCATGGGAACTGTGTTGAGAGACTTTTTAACGTTCCGCATTTTATAAACTCTTTTTATTCATGACTATCGCTACTATTATTGCTACTACTTATAGTTAATGGATTTTGAATATTTAATACTTTGGTTTCGGGCCTTGATGGTTCCAGTTTGTTTAAATGACCATTAACTATTTAATATGTTTTGAAAGTTAGTTAATTCCGTTGCGTAATTCTGGTAAATAGCCTTAGCCGTTATCACGGTGGCAGTAATATCTTGGTAATTCATGTGTTTTAAGTCGGAAAATGTTTTATAAAAAGCAAGGAATTATTAGGGTGTTACATTGATATACCAACCGACTACAATCTCATGTTCAGGGAATCTTGGTTCGAGGAGCTGTTAGATGGTCCTGCGTGTCTCACACCCAAAAACTCCAGCTACAAAAGCACTTCTGTCAAACACACACCAGCCCTGCGCCAGGACAAGTACGAGTCTGTTTATGAATACTACTACAGGTGGAGGACCTCTGCCTGTGTGTAGGGGTTTTTTTTCGTACTTTTTCTCTCCCCTACGGAGGGCGGTTTTAGAACCTTTTTATTTTTGGATTTTAAAGGAGTCGCCACCAAACATTTTAAGGGTCCCGGTTGGAAAGACAAAAAAGTGACTCGATTAGGATAAGACATTGAATCTTAGAAACGGATGGGTGAGATCCGGGCAAGCAAACGAGATGCTTATTCCGCGAGCTTTAGAAATAATTCAAATGCGTGGCACAAAACATATTCGAAAATACCCTAGTTTAGACTATGTGGGTTTGAATTTAGAACTTGAACAAATAGAATTTCTACTTTTGTATCGTGACCACTTAGCTTTAAAGTTAATTTAAGGGAACCTAAGATCGGTTTGTCCAAGAAATTATCTTCGTTAAGCGTGGTGTAACTTTGTATTTTGTATTTAGCATGTGAGGTGATGAAAGCAATAAACAAGTAAAGCAACATCACAATAGAAAGTAAGTGCGGAATTAGTAAAATACATCACCACCTAGAAATGGACTAGGTGGGAAACCACATTGCCTAGAAGGACTAGGCAAGTAAAATTGCATAATTGAAAGTGCGGAATTGAAAGGTGCAATATTTAAATGCGGTATTGAAATTGCGGAATCGAAGTGCGTTATTGAAATGCGTTATTGAAATTGCGGAATTGAAGTGCGTAATTGAAATTGCGGAATTGAAATGCAATATTGAAATTGAACTTTAGCACATGAGATCCGAACGCCAAACGACTCCTTAAAAATAAGTGCGTCCGACACGGATTCAAAGCAAACATCTCAACTTTAGGATTATTTGCTCATCCCAAAGTGTCCTAGATTTTGAACGTAGAAATTGAACTTGAAGCATCGAACTTGAAATATAGAACTTGAATATTGAACTTGAAATATAGAACTTGAAATATAGAACTTGAATATTGAACTTGAAATATAGAACTTGAAATATAGAACTTGAATATTGAACTTGAATATTGAACTTAAGAGTTTTGAATCTCAAAGATTGAACCTTTTAATGTTGAAAAGGATTTATCTTTGATATGCTCCTATTTTGAAGTTGTTCTAGTTTAAGGGAGTGATTATGAACAACCTTAAACATCATTGAACTTTGAAACTTGAACTTGAAATTTGAAAAGTGGAGTCTTGAATCTCAAAGATTAGACCTTTAAACATTAGAAAGGCTTCATCTTTGATTACTCCATTTTGAAGATGATTCTAGTTTAAGGAAGTGATTACAAACAACCTTAAACGTTCTTGAATCTTTAAATTTTGTATTTGAATCACACAAAGTGTGGATTTTTGAAAAAGTGTATGATTGTTGTAAGTGACACTTTTAAGAATAAAAGTGCCAATCTTACTAATCATTTTTGAAATAGAAATCATAGAAGCATTGTAGATTAGTTTGGGATTCGGAAATACCTAATTAGGTTTAGGCTAAGATCCCTTTTGGAGCTCCCAATTGCTTTGAACTTTGAAATTGTATGAGATTTTGGAGAGTTTTTGTATTTTGAGTTGAGTGGCAATTTTTGTATTACGACGTTGTATTTTTGATTTGTCCTCCCTAAATGCTCAGAATTAGGGGTTTAAATAGGAAGATTTGTCGCTAAACGCCAGCTGACGCCAGCGCCCAGCGCAGCTGCCTGTGCCCAACACTGCTGACGTGGCGCAGAAGCTGCCAAAACAAGGACGCGGATGCCATCCTTGCTTTTGGCTTATATTGGGTGTACCTTTGTACGATTTGTACGAAGTGGGCACGTAGTGATTTCTTGGGGATTAAGGCTTGGTTTGCGTCTAAAAACAAGCCGTTTCGGGTTTTTGAATTTCGGTTTTAGGGGACGAGGCCCGGCTTGCTCGGTTTTGTGGGTCGGCGCCCGAATTGGGATTGCTTAATGTCATTTCGACTGGAAAAGGCCTTGTAAAACCAATGGAATGGTCCATTTGGTGAGATTGTACTTGGATTTTGAAATTGATATTTGGAAATTGTATTTTGTACCGAGTTCCGGAATGGGAACGATATCGGGTATTGGACTTTGGCTCTTGGATTTTGGAACATGTTCTTAGCAATTGGTACTTCCGCACGGAGTTATCCCAACCACCTAATAAGGATAATAGTATCGTCATCATCCCAAAGGGGAGACACAAATTAGGTGTCTGCAGAAGCCCCCACTTTGACTGAGCGTCCGGTTAGGAAAGCGCAAGTCAAAGTTTTCGACTCGGGACGGAGAATGATCAAGATGTTCTGCAATCAGGATCATTCTTTGTACGCCGGTACCTGCACAAAACAGGCGTTAGGAAAAAGGATAGAGTCTACCTCCGTTCGGTTACAACGACTCTGATTTGTACTTGTACTACACTTCCGCCTTTGGTCTAGGACGGAGCTTGGCATCGAAAATTTCGAATTTCGAATTTTGATTCTTGAACTTTGAATTTTAAATACCCGGAATTGATCCGTTGGGGATATGCTTTACTGGCGAGAAGAGCTTTTTATTGGCTCTTAAAATTTTGAAATTTCGGCCGACTTTCCTGGAGCTTGGGTCCGTTTGGAGTCGAATGCCCGAATTCTTATATTTTTTGGACTTCGTATTCTTGAGATATTCATCTGTTGGTGCTTGGAGATACAGGTATATACCCGCAATTTCGGAGGATAGCATGATTTGATGTTTGATGCCTGGTGCAGAAAACCGTAGCAGCAAAGAACGTGCAATCAGCACGGAGGACCGCGCACTGAAGATTCCGCGTATGAGGAAGATCTGCGCCAGGCGCGGGCCTTGGGGTCAGGCGCGGGGCTGAGCTATTAAAGCTCCCCTCGCCGTGCCATTTTGAAGAATACTCTCTTGCATTCTCTTGCTTTTCTCTCTCAAAGGTCGAATACTCTCCCCTTGATCTTGTTGTTCTTGCCTTGTCCATGTAAGTATTTTATGTTTTGCTTATGAAATAATATATGTAGCTTTGATTTTTTTACCTTGAAATTCTTGTTGGTATGATGTTTGTATGATAGTAGGCTTCTTGAATCTTGTAGAAAATTGTTTGATAGCCACTTGAATTTGAACTGTTGGAACTTGTAGAATTTGAACTTCTTGTAGAATCTTGAACTTTTAAATTGATGGAACTCGTAGAATTTCGAATTTCTTTTTAAACTTTGTACTTGGTATTTATAGATAGTGATCTCACTGGTGACCTTGTTGGGTCTCGTAGGAGAGTAGGCTAGGATTCTCGGGTGTTAACATAGAATTTGAATTCCTGCTTCGGCATGAATAGCCTCGGTGTTGGTGTAGGACTTTTATTCCTGCTTCGGCATGGATAGCCTAGGCGTTTGTGTAGAACTTGTATTCCTGCTTTGACATGGATAGCCTAGGCGTTGGTGTAGAAATTGTATTCCTGCTTCGGCATGGATAGCCTAGGTGTTGGTGTAGAACTTGTATGTTGAAGTAGAGGTCCCTGGCTGGATTTGTACCGCCACATGGGATTTTCTAGAATTTTGAATTTCGTACGGGCTAGTATAAGATAGTCCCCAATCTTGAATGTTGATATTTTGTATTTTTGAATGACTTAGTATGCCTCGTCACACCCGGAGAAATCTTGCCGAGTGATCGGTGGTTCGAGCTGCTATAGAGGATGCTTCAGATGATGAAGCTGCGGTAACAGACGTGCCGGAGCCAGGCATGGTTCCGCGGGGAGCACCCGTCTTTGTTGGTACTAGTTGGAGGCCTTCTGATCTTGTGTTTCGACCAGAGTTTCATTTGTCTCAGCGGCCTCGCGCTGGTTTGGTGAATTTTGTACTGTGCTTTTGTCTTTTGAACTTGTATAGGTTTTTGAACTGATCCGCTCATCCGTAGGCTGATGGAGAGCCGTTGCGTACTTTTTGGTCCTTGGCGGACCTTCACAAAGTTTTTCCGATCGTCCGTGCTGACGCAGAGGCTATGGAGATTTGGTTGCGGACGGGCCTGATTGATTTCTGGCGTGCCTCGGGAGATACTCAAAGGAGGACAGGCGTGAAAGCCCGGCTTCAGGCTCTGTTAGAGCGGTGGTGGGATACCACCAACACTTTCCATATGGCATGGGGGAGATCACTATTACCCCTTTCGAGTTTGCCATGGTCACGGGTCTTCCTTTATCTGAGAGGAACATGACTTTTGATTCTGATCTGAAGTGGCACTCGGGTGATGTCAGGAAGTTGCTTCGCCTTGTTGTTGACTTGGCGGATGATGACACCCACGCTTCCGTGACGGTGATCATGGACGCGATCCGTGATACGGACATATCTGCGGAGCAGAGGGTTCAACTCTTCCTCTTGGTTCTTGTGAGTAGATTGATGGTCCCGAGCAGGAATAGCCGGGTGCATGTGGGCTTCGTGGAAGCTTTGAGGGATCTGAGGGCTGTGTCGAGCCTCAACTGGGTGGTCTGGCATATAGCCACCTTATGTATGAGATGAAGTACGCCTCCCGGACTTCACCGGAGAGCAAGGCGAGCACTGCTGCTTTGTGGAGCGTGCTGGAGGTATTTAAGACTTCTTGTACTTTGTATCTTGTACTTGTATGTTTGTATCTTGAATTTTGACTGATACTTTTTGCTTGTATTTTTTGAAGATTTGGATGTACGAGCATTTCCTGACTTTGGCGCCGGCTCGTACTAGGGATGCGGCTTACCCATATGCTGCCTCTTGGATAGGAGCGGCGCGCAGGAGGATGTCCTTGTCGAGTTCCCGCAGAGCTTTGCGGGTTTTTCCTGTTGAGGAGGTATGCTCTTGTACTGTTCTGCCCTTTTGTATTTGTATTTGTATAGTTGCCTGAGTTGTTTGCTCTGTAGGTGGTTTGGCGTCCCTTTGTCGGTGCGCCGACACCTATTCAGGCCATGCATGCTCATTTCTTGTCTGGGCGGCGGGTCTTGCTCCCGGGGGTGTACCGCCACACGTGGTATTTGGGGGAACGAGTGTCCCTTCAGCATAGTACGAGGGGCAGGCTTGTCCCTAAGGACCCACCGGAGACCATGTTGGCGCAAGATGAAGATGTCGCCCAGCTCTATGTGAATGCTGGGGGCGATGTTGTTTGTCTCCCTTGGGAGAACTTTGTAGATATGAGGGGTCATCATGAGGACCTTTGAAGAGGCTTGCTCCACATGTACGCTTCGTACCGCCGGTGAGCTTTTGAACTTTGTATTCTCGTATTCTTGTACTCTTGTATTCTTGTATTCTTGTATAATTGTATTCTTTGCAGGAGGAGGAGATCGACCCCGAGGATATTCCCTATGCTGACAGGGTTATCCGTTATGAGAACTCGGATGGGGAGCAGGTGGAGGTGACCGTTCCTGTAGCTTCTCCTCCACACCAGAGGTCGTATGATGATGTACCAAAGCATTATGCAACTGTAAGTACTGTTGTATTTTCTTGAAACTGTTTGTAATCTTGTATCTGGAAATTGATTTTGAATTTTGTATGCAGGCGCCTCGGGTGAGAGTGCGTCGTTGGATGCTCATAATTGATTCCTTGAAGAGGCATTGTGCCAAGCTGTCCCAGAAGCTTACTGGTCGGGACAGAGAGGTGCATTCACTGACTGAGAAGTTTGTACTCTTGAAATTTGAATATGGATGACTGATTCTTGAATTTTGTATTTTGTATAGGAGCGCCGTCGAGGTCGCAGAGGTTCTGTTGACATGGAGCCCCAGGCGGAGACTTCAGCAGGGTAGACGGGACCGAGCTTAGGTCTTGGTACTAGTACTCATCAGAGGCATTCTGATGTTGACAGGGGAGGTGTTCCCTTTGTATATACGGACCCTACCAGGCATGCTTTCGGAGGTCAGGGCAGTTCGATGCCTTTTGCGCCACCCCCTGGTCCTTTCTTCGAAAGCTAGCAGCTCTCAGCCTTGGACGGTTGATTCTTGGGCTTACTGATAGGAGATGGAGCGGATGCGACAGGCCCAAACCTTTGGGGCTCAGTGCCAGTTCATGGCGATGTCGCAGCCTTTTTGGTACCCTTCTCCTCAGCAGGAGATCTACCGCTCTCCCGGTACTCTTCGTATTTTGGAGCAGGAGCCTGATACCCCTGGGACAGAGCTAGATCAGGATTTGGAGCGCTTTAGGAGCCGAAACAGGAACAAGGAGCCTGTTGTTAACATTACGGCTGATGATGACTCGGACTGATCCTGAATGGTAGCGAGTTCCAGCTTGCCTCGGTTGGGTTTTTGTATGGATTGCATTTGTATGGATTGTATTTGTATGGATTGGATTTTGTATGATTGGAAATTTGAACTTGGTATGGTTGGAATTTGGATGGTTTTGTACTCGAATTTTGCAAGGTTTAGAATTTTTGAATCTTATATGGCTGAAAATTTGAATTTTGTATGGGTTGTGTGTGCTTTTGAAATTTGTAGCTACATTGAAAACTTGCCCATTTTTCCGGGTGTATATACTCACTATAAGCCCCCACTTTGACTGAGGTTTTTTGGTTAGAAAAAGCGCAAGTCACAGTATATTCAACTTTTGCTTATGCATATGTAGACTCTTGAAAAAAATTTCCCCATTTTTTCGGGTGTATATACCCACTATAAGCCCCCACTTTGACTGAGGTTTTTTGGTTAGAAAAAGCGCAAGTCAAAGTATATTCAACTTTTGCTTATGCAGACTCGACTTAGGACGCCGATCTAGGACTAGAATGCTTGAATTTTGAACAGATTTACTCGAAATCGGCCCGAAATGCTGACTCGGACTGCTTGAAATTGTGCGGCTTGCGGCTTTGGAATCTTGAATAATTGAGGATGCACTTTTTTGTACCAAGCAATAAAGAGTGCGTACTCGGAATAGTAAAGGGGACGGTGGCCTCGTCCTTGCTGCAGACCCCTGCGCCAAGCGCAGGCGCCGGCGCCGGTACCGCGGAGGTTGGTTTTTTTGTATAAATAGGGAGCTTTCCGGATCATATTTTGCATCAATCCTTCCCTGCTTCTTTTTGTAAACTGATTCCGCACAAAGATAGAGAGTAAATGTCCATATATTTTGAAAATGCCTTGAACTCTTGGCTTGGTTCGCTAGGCAAGATGGAGAAAAGGGAGCTTGATGGCATGCATCTTGGGGTGCTCGCCTCCTTCCGGTTTGTAAAGCTTGATGTGCACTTCATTCTTGCTGCTCTGGAGGCTTGGGATCCAAATCATCATGTCTTCCGCTTTGGAAATAATGAGGTATGTCCCCTCCCTGAAGAGTTTAGTGCCATATTAGGGTGGCCAATTATGCTGGAGCCATGCATGCCTAGTGTTGAGGAACACTTTTTCTTGGGCTTTGAAAGATTCTTCGGCTTGAAGCCCCCACTGTTGAGTGCTGTTGTATATGGCCGAGGGGTGGATTTGTCCCTCCTTGATACTTATTTTGCTGGGCTTGATGTCCCCAAGGTTTTCCACTTGAGGGCCTTGAGTTTTTGTATATTTGCTCGCTTCCTCTTTTCGAAGCAGGGGTTTGGCAATGGTGATGCCTCCCTAATAGAGATTGTGGAGCAGTTTGCTAGTTGCCGGGACCCAATGCCACTTGTAATTGGCGAAACATTGATGGGCCTTGATGTGTTGAAGTCCGATATTACTCCAAGTAAGGATCAGGAGCTTTCTTGTATATTGAATTTGTACTTGTATTTTGAATGTTGAATCTTGAATTGATCTTCTTGTATACTCCCCAAGGTCTGGCTTATGGAGAGGCTCATGCTGGTGGCACCACCTGAGAACATGGAAAGCTATAATAGAAAAGGGTTCACTATGCGGCCCATGATGTATGGCCAACTTTCATTGGATGAGTGGCGGTGCGCACTCTCGGGGATTGAATCTTGTATAAGGTGGGTAGTTCCTTGGTGGGGGATTGCTGCTATTAGACATGCCCCAGGTTCTACTGCTTTGAGGGTGCCAAGCCTCACAATGTTGGTCTTCTACTCGCCTGCTCAAGTGATGAGACAGTATGGTTTGAAACAAGAGATCCCGGATTGTGCTAAAGAGAACCCGAGACCTGTTGTGCTGAATGCAGATCGACTTGAAGTTGGGAGGAGGTATTGGGTCGCCAAACCATTCTTGAATATTCAGTTCCCACCTGAGCCAGTTACTCTATCTGCTGGGTATATTGTATGGATTAAAGGCCCAAGCCAGAGGGACATTTCTCTTTCCGGACCGGCTAGAGTCCGAGGTTCTAGGGCTAGACACCCTGCATCAACTGATTATGAGGAAGGTGACGGGAGTGTGGCCCGTCCGGTTCTTGACCGATCTGAGTTCAAAGGAGGTTCGTCATCCTCCCGTCTTGGAAGACTAGCAAGTTCCTTCTCCCGCCGCTTGGGCAAGGGGAAGATTGATGATTGATTGCATGAAGAGCCAGGGGATAGTACTCAAGGTGCCAAGACTCGAGAGCATAGTCGCCCGACCCTAGATCTTTGTAGGCTAATTGTGTTTGAAGTTGTACTGGAAGGAATTGTGTTTTAAGAATGTGTTTGGAAAAATGTGTTTAGAAATTGTGTTTAGGAAGTGTGTTTAGGAAGTGAAAAGGCTTTTGAAATTTGCTTCACTTGATCCCAACCTTGTTCTTGAATCAGCTTTGAAGGCCTTAGAGCCAAATAAAGAGTTATTGTGTTAAATTCCGCTTGAACATGCTTTGTTTTGAATTTGCACCTTGGAATAAAGACAACAACAACAATTGAATTTTGAATTTTGAATTTGTTTTTTAGGATGCCCTTAATTGAGGAAATTTTGAATTTTTTTGTATTAAAGTGGCCGGGCCTCGGAATGAGGTTGCCTACGTGTCCCGTTAAGGAATCAGGCCGAACGTAGTTCTAACTTACAGAACTTTTTGAATTGGATTTTGAATTTGGAACATAGAACTCAGACATAGAACTTCTTGAGCTGATCGAGGTAAGGGATCGGAATTCTGTCCCATCGACATCTGTTAATTCGACTGCTCCCCCGGAGAGGATTTTCTTGACAATGTATGGTCCTACCCAGTTGGGTTTGAATTTTCCCCTTGGGTCCATGACGCTTTTGCGAAGGGCTTTCAGAACAAGCTCTCCTTCCTTGATATTTCGGGTTCTGACCCTCTTGTTGAAATGTCTGGCCACTCGGCGCAGATATACTTGTACATGGTGTGCGGCTTGAAGTCGACGCTCATCGAGCATGATTAGCTCATCATATCTTGCTTGTACCCATGCAGCTTCTGGGATTTTGCTTTCGATGACTATCCTTAGAGAAGGTATCTCCAGCTCGATAGGTTGTACTGCCTCCATTCCATAGACTAATGAAAATGGGGTTGCACCAGTTGAAGTGCGAATTAAGTTCGATATCCCCACAATGCGAAATGCAGCTTCTGGGGCCAGTCTTTGTAATTGGTTGTCATTTTCATGATGATGGTCTTGACATTCTTGTTGGTTGCTTCGACTGCCCTATTAGTTTGCGGGCGATAAGGCGAAGAACGGTGATGTTGAATTTTGTACTCGGTGAATAGATCTTCACACTCTCCTTGAAAATGGGTTCCCTGGTCACTAATGACCTCGTGAGGAACTCTGTATTTGCATATGATGTTTTCTTGTATGAACTGGGCCACTTGCTTAGAACCCAACACTTTGAATGACCTGGCCTCGACCCACTTAGTGAAATAGTCGATGGCGACCAGTATGAACTCATGACCCCCGGTGCCTGTTGGAGTGATTTTATATAGCTTTTAGTATTTCGAGGTCAGTTTCTTGTGAAGAAAATTTGTTTGGATTAAAAGAGTATTTTGAATTTGGACTTGAAGAGTAGGAGGAAATTGAAGTATTATTGAAATTTGCAATCATTACATCGACAACTTTAACTTGAAGGTCGGCCTTTAGAGGCTCTAGATTGATGCAAGACTCTAGCCCTAGACTCTTAGACTCATCACTAGACTCGGAAATTGAAAGACAGACTTTGGACTTGAACAAAAGACAATAATCATATAGATAGTTCTCGGGGTACTCCCAAACGTCCACGCCATCATCATTGTCATCATAGGCGGGCTACATCCACATATCTGTAGGACTTGATTCCAGACCTGGTTCCACGTGCTGTAGGGAAATGCAGCGAAGCAGCCTTTGCATGAGGTATTGAGCCCTAAGAGGAACATTCTCACCATTTTGCCCTCAGGCAGCTCAGGCTTGATTGTACGAGCAGAGATTTTCCACCTGTGGTAGTATCCTTGGATGCATTCATCTTTTTCCTGGCGCAGAGCCGGCTTTTGTTTGATAGAAGTGTCATGGAAGCTTGAACCTTTGAGGGTGAGACAGGCAGGGCCTTCTAATAGCTCCTCGAACCAAGGCTCTCCAAATAGTAGATCAAAGTTGGCGGGTACGTCGATGACCAGAAATTCAGCACTGTTGTAAAAAGCCTCAAAAGAGAAGACTAGCTCGAGGACCTCGAGGATCTTGTATGTAATGCCCTGGAACTTGATGGTCTGCTGGATAGTTAGCATTAGGTCATAATCGGAGAAGCCCAAAGGCTTCAGGGTGGCAAGGGGACATATGTTTTCTTGAATGTCGGTGGTTACCCTCGGCTCGGGGATCACCCAGTTTTGAACATTTGGAATGAGATGGAAGAAGCTCAGAACCATCAGCTCATAGCCTGGCTTGTATACTGTGGAGATCAGGTTGCATGGAAAATCCTCTCCTTCATCTTCACCATCACAGGAGATAGCTTGCACCGAGGGAGACTGCTTGGCTCCGGGTGGTAGGGGCAAAGTCTTGTTATCGACCATATTTTGGATCAGATGCTTGAGTTTGAAGCTGTTTTCAATGTCATGTCCGTTCCCCTGATGGAACTTGCAATATGTTGTAGGGTCCCAGCTTTTGGACCTCTTGTCGACTAGAGGGTCTGGTGTAGGACCAATTGGAGTGATGACTTGCTTCTCGGCCAACGGATCAAAGGTGTCGCTATAGGTCATACCGAGGTTGGTGAAGACCCTTTGGGGCCTGTTCTGGAAGTTGTGCTGATTGCCGTTATTCTTGAAGTTGTTTTGCTTTGGACCTTGAGGAGCTTCCAGGGGGTTGACGTCGTGGACCTTGTGTGTTGCTTCAGTTTTCTTACCCTTCCACTTTTCAGCTTGCGGAGTTGGTGCTAATGGGGCTTTCATCAGATCGTCCTCTATATCGACTCCGATGTCGTAGGTCCTCTTCAAGCTTTCCAATGCTAGGTATTTCATGTGAGTATTGTACTTTGGAAGAAGCCCGGCGATGAAAATCTTGACCAATTCCTTCTCGAAGGGTCTAGTCACCATTTGGGAAGCCATCTCTCTCCATCGGTTGAGATAATTGGTGAAACCCTCTTGAGGCCCTTGCCCGAGAACCTCTAGCTCTCTCAGAGTAGTTTGAAGTTGAATGTTTGGCTGATACTGCTCCATGAATGCTCGAGCAACCGCATCCCATGTACTGGTTTGATGTTCTTTGAGTGAGTAGTACCACTTTTGGCAGACTGGCTCTAGAGACATGGGGAATACCACAGGGTATAGCTTGAGTTCGACCCCCTTAAGTGCCATTGGCGGAGAATTTGTCTGGCAGATACTTAGGATTGTCAGTTGACTTGAATTTCGAAATGTCATTGGCGGAGAATTTGTCTGGCAGATTCCCCTTCCCCTTGAGATTATCCTCCATTGAGGTGTCGAAATAGTTCTCTTGATTGGTGACCTTATTGACCAGATTCTCGATCTTTTTGGTTAGGTCATCGGTAGGTGCGGCCTGTTCCACAATACCCAGTCGGTTGCTTATGCTCTCCACATTGGTGTTGAGGCTGGCGACAACGGCTATGAGATGGGTGAGTTGATCGGGGTAAGACATTTTGACTGTTTCTTGAAAAGGACTTGAAGCTTGATTTGTAGAAGGTGAGCTAGCTGTTTGCTCAACGCCGGCTATAAGGGAGGCTAGGGCTGATGAAGCTCTCTTCAACCTTTCTCCTCTTCGGCGAACCCACATGATCTTTGGACTCCTAATTAGGACACATGACATGATTTTAGAACTTGAACTTCCCGACACATGATATGATATGATATGCATGCAATGAATGAGACCTAGACTTGACTCTAAGCGCCACTCCGAAGATTCGGGGTTTTGGATTTTGTATTTGTATTCGGGATTTGCGACCCGTTTGAAGTATTTGAGAGGAGACTTCATTCTTTTGTGGAAGTTAACTCCTTGTACTAGAACTTGAAGAAGAAAGGATTTGGATTTTGAACTATTTTAGGGGAATTCCAACCCATTTGAAATTTGGACTTGTATTATTTCAAGGGATTTTCAACCCATTGGAAATATTTTAGAAGACTGGATTTTGTAGTATTTCAAGGGAGTTTCAACCCGATCGAAAGGGAATTGAATTTTTCATTATTTCAAGGGGATTTCAACCCGTCAATGGAACTTGGAATATTTTAGGGGAATTTCAACCCATGGGAACTTGGGAATGAATTTGTATTATTTATGGGGTGTTTCAACCCGATTGAAAGAGAATTGAATTTTGTATTATTTCAAGGGGATTTCAACCCGATAGGAATTTGGGAATTGGACTTGAACTATTTCAAGGGATTTTCAACCCAATATAGAATGCGGAAATTGAGTTTGTGCTATTTCAGGGGATTTTCAATCCGTTGAATTTCGAGGTATTTTAGGGGGATTTCAACCCGATAGAATTTGAATGAGGTTTAGATTATTTCAGGGGATTTTCAACCCATCATAGAATGTGGAATTTGAATTTGTACTATTTTAGGGGATTTTCATCCCATTGGAATTTAGAAATTGGACTCCAATTATTTCAAGGGATTTTCAACCCATTGGAATTTAGAAATTGGACTTGAATTGTTTCAAGGGATTTTCAACCCATTGGAAATATTTTTGAATTTTGTACTTGGGTGCAATGGAAGGCAAGGATTTTTGTAGCTTGAAGATGAGTTTGAAATTGGAATTTGATTCGGAGTTTGAACTTTGAAATGGAAATGACGCATTTTTGTATAGAGTATGAGGTTTTGAATTTTGAAAATTTCGGCATTACGCCGCCATGGATTTGAGACATTGAATTTGGAACTTGGAAAGTCCGGAATTATGCCGCCGTGGACTTGGAATTTTGAAGTGTTTGATCATGGAATTTTGAATTTGAAGAATGAGGAAAATTCGGCATTACGCCATCATGGATTTGGAATTGGAAGTTTACGAATATAGGACTTGAAATTTGAAAGATTGAATTTAGGACTTTTAACTTGAGGTTCGAAACATGGAATGGAAAAGTCGGCATTACGACGGAATGAGTTTGAACATTTGAACTTGAGGTTTTGAAATTGAAATTGGTAACTTGAACTTGAGGTTGAGAAATGGAATTGAAAAGTCGGTATTACGACGGCATGAGTTTGAACATTTGGACTTGAGGTTTTGAAATTGAAATTGGTTACTTGAATTTGAGGTTTGAAGGATGGATTTGGACATTTGAATGCTTGAACTAGAATTGAATCTTTGAACTTAGAAATTGAATGTTTGAACTAGAAAATCCGACATAACGCCGTTGAATTGAATTTTGAATTTGGGTACTTGAAATTAGGAATAGAAAATCCGGCATTATAACGCCGTTGGATTGAATTTGAATTTGAAACTTGGAATTTGAACTAGAAAATCCGGCATTATGACGCCATTTGATTGAATTTGAATTTGAAACTTGGAATTTGGACTAGAAAATCCGGCATTATGATGCCGTTGGATTGAATTGAATTTAAAACTTGGAAATTGGACTAGAAAATCCGGCATTATAACGCCGTTGGATTGAATTTTGGATTTGAAACTTGGAATTTGGACTAGAAAATCCGGCATTATAACGCCGTTGGATTGAATTTTGGATTTGGCATTTGTGCGTGAGGCGTGTTTAAGGGGTTTGAATCAAATGGAGTGGCACTCCTAAGAGACCTTAAATCGGCGATTTTGGATGCATGAAGTTTGAATGATGCTCCTAGGGGCTTGGTTTCCTAGTTGGAGGCTAATTGGTTTTGGCAAGCTAGAACTCGAGGTTAGCCATTCACGCGTGCAAAGACGCCCACACAATGCACAAGTAACATGTTGTCACACTAACATGGATATGAATGCGACATGCAAATTTCTCAACCTAAGGCCGGTCTAAGTTTTGTATGATGCAAGAGGTCGGCTTTGGGTGTCAAAAAGATACTCGACTAAGAGGCGGATCTGGCGACAACTTGCACATCCACCTAAGGGACGTGTGTGTCGGCAGACGACCTCTATACTTGACATCGGGAATGTCAAGCAAATGCCAAGTTTCGGTAGGCGCGGAAATGGTCACACACTTTGGTCGGGAACCGTATGGAGAGTCACCATTTCGTTGCCCCCGGGGCTAGCCCGAATGTAGAACACATCCGTTTGGGCAAGGTAGAAATTCGTTTTGCATAAATATGGTTTTCGAAATATGCATGAAATGCCTAGAAATTGAAAATTGAAAATCGCATTTGAATATTGTATTTGAAAAGATCGTTTTTTCGACATTCGTTCTCAAGGTTGGGAGTGTCCTTCAAATTCAAAAACAGACTGATTCCCACTTGAAAACTTGAGCCACATGGGCAACGAGCCACTGTGAGCCACTGTGCTGGATGCAGGCAGTGGCGTTTGGCGCAGGGGCCTGCGCCTGGCACCAGAGCTGGCATCCAGAACTTAAGCAGATCAGTGGCTTGCTGCTCAAAGTATGCTCGTATTTTCGAAGTTGAAATCAGGAACTCCCAAGTGGAGTCGCCAGAATTGTAGGGGGTTTTTTTCCGTACTTTTCTGTCCCCTACGGAGGGCGGTTTTAGAACCTTTGTATTTTGGGATTTTGAAGGAGTCGCCACCAAACATTTTAAGGGTCACGTTTGGAAAGACCAAAAAGTGACTCGATTAGGATAAGGCATTGAATCTTAGAACGGATGGGTGAGATCCGGGCAAGGGAACGAGATTCTTATTCCGCGAGCTTTAGAAATAATTTAAATGTGTGGCACAAAACATATTAAAAAATACCCTATTTAGACTATGTGGGTTTGAATTTAGAACTGAACAAATAGAATTTCTACTTTTGTATCGTAACCACTTAGCTTTAAAGTTAATTTAAGGGAATCTAAGATCGGTTTGTCCAAAGAAATTATCTTCGTTAAGAGTGGTGTAACTTTGTATTTGTATTAAGCATGTGAGGTGATGAAAGCAATAAACAAGTAAAGCAACATCACAATAGAAAGTAAGTGCGGAATTAGTAAAATACATCACCACCTAGAAATGGACTAGGTGGGAAACCACATTGCCTAGAAGGACTAGGCAAGTAAAATTGCATAATTGAAAGTGCGGAATTGAAAGGTGCAATATTTAAATGCGGTATTGAAATTGCGGAATTGAAGTGCGTTATTGAAATGCGTTATTGAAATTGCGGAATTGAAGTGCGTAATTGAAATTGCGGAATTGAATGCAATATTGAATTGAACTTTAGCACATGAGATCCGAACGCCAAACGACTCCTTAAAAATAAGTGCGTCCGAAACGGATTCAAAGAAAAAAAATCTCAACTTTAGGATTAGTTGCTCATCCCAAAGTGTCCTAGATTTTGAACATAGAAATTGAACTTGAAGCATTGAACTTGAAATATAGAACTTGAATATTGAACTTGAAATATAGAACTTGAATATTGAACTTAAGAGTTTTGAATCTCAAAGATTGAACCTTTTAATGTTGAAAAGGCTTTATCTTTGATATGCTCCTATTTTGAAGTTGTTCTAGTTAAGGGAGTGATTATGAACAACCTAACATCATTGAACTTTGAAACTGGAACTTGAAATTTGAAAAGTGAAGTCTTGAATCTCAAAGATTAGACCTTTAAACATTAGAAAGGCTTCATTTGATTACTCCATATTTTGAATATGATTTGTAGTTAAGGAAGTGTTTACAAACAACCTTAAACATCCTTGAATCTTGAAATTTTGTATTTGAATCACACAAAGTGTGGATTTTTGGAAAAAATGTATGATGTTGTAAGTGACACTTTTAAGAATAAAAGTGCCAATCTTACTAATAATTTTTGAAATAGAAATCATAGAAGCATTGTATATTAGTTTGGGATTCGCAAATAAATAATTAGGTTTAGGCTAAGATCACTTTTGGAGCTCCCAATTGCTTAGAACTTTGAAATTGTATGAGATTTTTGGAGAGTTTTTGTATTTTGATTTGAGTGGCAATTTTTGTTTTACGACGTTGTGTTTTTGATTTGCCCTCCCTAAATGCTCAGAATTAGGGGTTTAAATAGGAAGATTTTGTCGCTAAATGAGTAAACGCCAGCTGACGCCCACGCCCAGCGCAGCTGCCTGCGCCCAGCGCTGCTGGCGTGGCGCAGAAGCTGCCAAAACAAGGACGCGGATGCCGTCCTTGCTTTTGGCTTGTATTGGGTGTACCTTTGTATGATTTATACGAAGTTGGAACGTAGTGATTTCTTGGGGATTAAAGCTTGGTTTGCGTCTAAAAACAAGCCGTTCTGGGTTTTTGAATTTCGGTTTTACGGCACGAGGCCCGGCTTGCTCGGTTTTGTGGGTCGGCGCCCGAATGGGGATTGCTTAATGTCATTTCGACTGGAAAAGGCCTTGTAAAACCAATGGAATGGTCCATTGGGTGAGATTGTACTCGGATTTTGACATTGATTTTTGGAAATTGTATTTCGTAACGAGTTCCGGAATGGGAACGGTATCGGGTATTGGACTTTTGCTCTTGGATTTCGGAACATGTTCTTAGAAATTGGTACTTCCGCACGGAGTTGTCCCAACCACCTAATAAGGATAATGGTATCGTCATCATCCAAAGGGAGACACAAATTAGGTGTCTACACCGTGAAATTCAACCTGATCTACCAGAGGGGAAGATGGTAATGATGTTTCTCCTAGGCTCAATGATCAATACAAGAGCCGCTTTGCTGCATTTCCATACAGTACCTAGAATCAAGTCTGGGATCAAGCTTCAAGAATCTGTGATATGACCTTCTCTCTGATGATGATGAGGACGTTGGGAATACCCCGAGAACTATTTCTATGATTAGTCTCTTATGTTCAATTCTGAGTCTTCTTTCAAGAGTCTAATGATGAGTCTAAGAGTCTAGAGCTAGAGTCTTGCATCAATCAAGAGCCCTTAGAAGCCGAACTTCAAGTTAAAGATGCCGATGTATGATTGCTAATTTCAATAATATTTCAATTTCCTCCTACTGTTCAAGTCCACATTCAAAATACATTCCTAATCCAAACAACTTTTCTTCTCAAGAACTGACCTTCAAATCTTAAAAGCTATCGAAATCATGAAAACAGGACGCCCATAATTGAGGAAACAAAAAAAATTAACCATTTCTAACAACAGTGATCCAAAACTAGTTCAGATTGGTTTGACTCTATCTCAAACAGAGCGGGATGATCTTATCAAGCTACTTACAGAGTACATAGACGTCTTCGCATGGTCCTATCATGATATGCTAGGGGTTGATCCAAGCATCGGTCATCATTCAATTCCCCTCACTCCAGGTTCAAAGCCCATCAAACAGAAACTCCGTCGCATGAAACTGGATGTTTCCCTCAAAATTCAAGAAGAGGTTTCCAAGCAGTTAGAGGCCGAGTTTATTCGAGAATCCAATACCCAGAGTGGATTGCAAATGTCTTCCCAGTTACGAAGAAAGACGGTAAGGTCCGAATGTGCGTTGATTACAGAGATCTTAACAGGGCTAGCCCTAAAGACGATTTTCCACTGCCACACATCGACATTCTGGCCGAAAACAAAGAAAATCATGCCTTACTCTCTTTTATGGATGGGTACGCAGACCTAAAATCAGATTCCCATGGCAGAGGAGGACATGGAGAAAACAACCTTCATCACTCGGTGGGGTACATATTGCTATACAGTTATGCCGTTCGGACCTAAAGAACGCGAGGGCTACATATCAAAAGTACAGCCACAACCATTATGAGCGACATGATTCACAAATAAATCGAGGTATATGTCGACGATATGATCGTTAAAATCCAGGAACGACATGAGCATACAATAGTACTTTCGAAAATTCTTCAATAGGCTCAGGCAATACAATATGAGGCTCAATCCTCATTAATGTGCATTGGGGGTAACGTCAGGCAAGTTGCTCGGTACGTCACCAGTTCTCGGGGCATCGAGGTTGATCCTTCAAAAATCAAGGCCATTCTAGACATGAAACCGCCAGCGAATGAAAAAGAATTCGGGGGTTCCTTGGCAAATTAAGTACATCAGCAGGTTCATTTCAAAACTCACCATGATTTGTGAGCCAGTGTTTTGAAAACTCCGCAAGAGTGAGCTAAGGTATGGGACAAAGACTGTCAGCATGCATTTGACACCATCAAGGGCTATCTTTCAAATCTACCAGTTTTAAAGCAACAATACCGGGTGTTCCACTCAGGCTTTACCTTACAACAACTGACTCAGCAGTAGGGGCCATGCTTGCCCAAGAAATCGAAGGCAAGAAAATGCCTTGTACTATACTAAGCAAGAAGTTGCCGGAGTACGAGATCAGATATACTCAACTCGAAAGGCTACATGCTCTCCCATATAGTGCATGTGGTTTGCAAAGCAGATCCTCTCAAGTTCTTATTTGAAAAACCCGGCTCTCAACGGACGGCTTC
The DNA here is from genome assembly GCF_020520425.1 of Spinacia oleracea. Taxonomy (NCBI): domain Eukaryota; kingdom Viridiplantae; phylum Streptophyta; class Magnoliopsida; order Caryophyllales; family Amaranthaceae; genus Spinacia; species Spinacia oleracea. The sequence goes on from NC_079490.1 coordinate 80,582,255, forward strand.
CAGATGGTTGGTTATGTTCGTTGAATTTGATTTGAAATACATTCTTAAAATCTATCAAGGGTTCAGTGGTCTCAGATTTCCTAGCCGACTGTCCTACCAAGGTAGAAGAGGAAAACTACGACCTACCTGATGAGCAAATTCTACTGACAAGCGACGACAGTTGGTCGCTGCACTTTGACGATGCCTCTAATCAACGCGGATGTGGTGCGGGGTAATCCTAGTATCCCCTGACGATACTCACACTCCCATCTACAGCAAAGTTACCATTCAATGTTACAACAACGCGACGAATATGAAGCATGCATTATGGGCATAGAAGCCGCCATAGCATTGGGTGTCCAGAAACTGCGAGTATACGGGGACTCCTCCCTGATCATCAATCAAATTTCTGGCAAATTAAAAGTCAGAATCGAAAGATTAGCCCTATACCAGTCCTATCTCGAGAAGCTGTTTGAGCAAGTAGAAGAGCTTCGTTACACATACCTCCCAGAGAAGAGAATCAGTTCGCCGACGCACGGGCAAACTAGCATCAATGATCAACATTCAAAATGGCATGGATGAAATGCCACTACAATCGATACGCGTCCAGAAGTAGCGGTATGTCCATGCTATTGACGACGTCGAGCCTGACGAAGATTAGCCTTGGTTTAAAGACATTCAAAAGTATCTACAAAATTCTGAAATATCCACCGAATTTTTTAAGCAAAAGTCAAAGGGCTTTACGCCTGCAATCAGCCAACTTTGTTCTAGAAGGCGGCATCCTATACAAGAGGTCCCTAACTGCCCCAATCTCCGATGTGTTGACAAGCACTAAGCACAAAAGTCCATGGACACTGTACATGCCGGGGTCTGTGGTACCACATGAATGGGAAGATGCTGGCTCTCCAAAGTCATTAGGGCTCGGCTATTACTGACCACCATTGAAAGGGATTGTTACCTTCTTCGTCAAGAAATGTCCTATCTGTCAAAAGTGTGCGAACCTGAAGCACATTCCCCCATCCTTGCAATATTCACAATCATCACCATGGCATTCTCAGGTTGGGTATCGACGTCATCGGCAAAGTCACTCCAACATGCATCGGGGGTCATGAGTTCATACTGGTTGCCATCGATTACTTCACTAAGTGGGTCGAAGCCAGAGCATTCAAAATATTGGGTTCCAAGCAAGGGCCCAATCATACAAGAAAAAATCATGTGCAGATAAGGCGTTCCTCACGAGGTCATCAGTGACCAGGGAACCCATTCCAAGGCAAGTGTGAAGATCTATTCACCGAGTAAAAAATTAACATCACTGCTCTTCGCCTTATCGCCCCACAGACCAATGGGGCAGTCGACAGCCACCAAGAATGTCAAAACCATCCATCATGAAGATGACAACAATTACAAGACTGGCCCCAGAAGCTGCACTTTGCATTGTGGGGTATCGAACTTCAATTTCGCACTTCAACTGGCGCAACTCCATTTTCGTTGATCTATGAATGAAAGAGGTACAACCTTTGAGCTAGAACTACCTTCCTCTAAGGGATAGTCCTCGAAAGTTAAAATCCCAGAAGCTGCATGGTACAATCAAGATAGACGAGCTAGTTATGCTCGATGAACGACATCTTCAAGCCGCTTCCATGTACAAGTCTATCAGCGCCGAGTGACCAGACATTTCAACAAGAGGGTCCAGAACCCGAAATATAAGGAAGCGAGGTTGTCCTAAAGCCCTTCGAAAGAGCGTCATGGACCAAGGGGAAAATTCAGACCCAACTGGGCCGGGCCATACATTGTCAAGAAAATTCTTTCCTGGGGAGCAGTCGAATTAACAGATGTCGATGGGACTGAGTTTCGTTCTTTGACGAACCTGGATCAACTCAAGAAGTTCTATGTCTAAATTCAAAATTCAAAATACCAAAAGTTCTGTAAGTTAGAACTACGTTCGGCCCTAATTCCCTTACGGGACACGTAGGCAACCTCATTCTGAAGCCCGGCCACCTTAATTCAAAAAAAGTTCAAAGTTTCCTCAATTAAGGGCATCCTAAAAATCAAAATTCAAAATTCAATTATTGTGCAAAGCATGAGCTTCAAATAAATTTATCAAAGCTAATTCGATTACAAGGTGGAATCAAGTGAAGCAAATTCAAAGCCTTTTCACTCCCACTAAACACACTTCCTAAACACATCTTCAAAACACACTCTTAAAACACATTTCTTACAAATACAATTTCAAACACATCAAGCCTACATAGATTTGGGGTGGGGCGACTATGCTCTTGAGTTTTGGTCCCTTGAGTACTATCCCCATGCCCTTCTTGCGATCATTCATCAATCTTCCCCTTGCCCAAGCGGCGGGAGAAGAACCAGCTAGTCTTCCGAGACGGGAGGATGACGAACCTCCTTTGGACCCAGAACGGCCAAGCACCGGACGGGCCACACTCTCGTCACCTTCTTCATAATCAATTGATGCAGAGCGTCTAACTCTAGAACCTCGGGCTCCCATGGATCCGGAGAGAGAAATGTCCCTTTGGCTTGGACTTTTCATTCATACAATATACCGCAGACAAAGTAGCAGGCTCAGGTGGGAATGAATGTTCAAGAATGGTTTGGCAACCCAATATCGCCTCCAAACTTCAAGGCGATCAACGTTCAGTACAACAGGTTTCGGATGCTCCTCAGCATAATCCGAGATTTCTTGCCTTAAGCCATATTGTCTCATCACTCGAGCAAGAAAGTAGAAGACTAACATGGAGAGGCTAGGCACCCTCAAAATAGTAGAGCAAGGTGCATGTCTCATAGAAGTAATTCCCCACCATGGAATTGCCCACCTGATACAAGATCCAATCTCTGAGAGTGCGCAACGCCACTCATCCAGTAAAAGTCGGCCATACACCACCATTTTGTTCTCTGGTGGTGCCACCAACATGAGTCTCTTCATGAGCCAGACTTTGGGGAAAAAAAACAAAAAGAGCAATTCAAAATTCAAAGTTCTAAATACAAGTGCAATTTCAAATATACAAGAAACTCCAGATTCTTACTTGGAGTAGCACCGGACTTCCGATGGCATAGAATAGGGGTCCGACTTCAGCATATCAAGGCCCAACAATGTCTCGCCAATCACAAGCGGCATTGGGTCCCTACCACAAGCAAACTGCTCCACAATCTCTATTAGGGAGGCATCGCCATTGCCAAACCCCTGCTTTGAAAAGAGGAAGCGAGCTATGATACAAAAACTAAAGGCCCTCAAGCGGTATACCTTGGAGAGATTTCAAGCAACAAAGTAGGTGGAAGAGGGACAAATCCACCCTCGCCCATATACAATAGCACTCAAAAGTGGGGGCTTCAGGCCCAAATACCTCTCAAAAGCCAAGAAAAAGTGTTCCCCAACACTAGGCATACAAAGCTCTATCATTAGGGGCTAGCCCAATATGGCACTAAATTCTTCAGGGAGGGGACATACCTCGTTGTTAACAAAGAGAAAAACATGGTGAAACAGATCCCAAGCCTCCAACGCAGCATGGATGAAATGCATGTCAAGTTTCACAAACCGCGAAAAGAGACGAGAACCCCAAGATGCATGCCATCTAGCTCCCTTTTCTCTAGTTTGCCTAGCGAACCAAGCCAAGAGTTCAAGGCAGTTTCAAAAGACACAACCATTTGCTTTCTTTTTTGTGAAGAAGTAGAGGGTGAAGAAGAGCAGGGAAGGATGGGTGCAAGAAAAATGATCCAGAGATTGCTCCCTATTTATACAAAAACAAGCACTTATGATGGTACTCGAAAGTACCACCTGCGCTGGACGCCGAAGCCCGCGCCAGGCGCAGGGCTTGCAAGAAGGAAACGTCCTACTTTATGACATCAAGTACGCACTCCTCATGGCATGGTACAAACCATACCAGCTCCAATGATTTATGCCGAATATTCCAGAAGCCGCAAGCCCGCAATTTCAAGCAGTTCGAATCAACACCCGGGTCAATTTGTTCAAAATTCAAAGCATTCTAGTCCTATATCGACGTCCTAACTCGAGTCAGCATGTGTATAAGCAAAAGTCGAATATACTTTGACTTGCTCTTTTTCTAACCAAAAAACCTCAGTCAAAGTGGGGGCTTATAGTGGGTATGTACACCCAAAAAAATGGGAAAATTTTTAGAGTCTGCATGTGCATAAGCAAAAGTTGAATATACTTTGACTTGCGCTTTTTCTAACCAAAAACCTCAGTCAAAGTGGGGGCTTATAGTGGGTATGTACACCCGGAAAAAAGGGATTTTTTTTTTCATTTTACATGCATACATATAGCCACAAATTTCAATTCACACACAACGCATACGAAATTCAATTCAAAACCTTGCAAAAACACACATAACAAAATTCAAATCATATAAATTCAAACCATACCAATTTCAAACCATACAAAACCAAGATTCAATTCGATAACCTTACAAATCCGAATACAAATACAACTACAAATATCCATACAAAAATCCACATACAAAAGCCCAACAAGGCAAAGCTGGAACTCGCTACCATGCAGGATCAGTCCGAGTCATCCTCAATCACAGTCTCGATCACTGGCTCCTTGTTCCTATTCTGGCTCACGTACTGCTCCAGATCTCGATCGAGCTCCGTCCCAGGGTAACTGGCTCCTGCTCTGAGATACAGAGGGTACTAGAAAACTGTCGAGGTCCCTGCTGATGGGAAGGAAACTGATAAGACTGCTGGGTTGCTATATACCGACGCTGCATCTCTAGGTACTGAATCTGACGCTTCCGCTCCATCTCGCACTACTGAGTCCAAGACGCCGCACCCCAGGAATGAGAACTGCTTGCTCTTAAGTGAACGCCAAGCGAATTCATGTAAGGCATCTGACCGCCTACACCTCCGAAAGAATGCGATGCCTACCAGGCTACGCAGAAGTAGAGGAATGTCTCTGGCGAGCCTCAACACAAAGACAGGGCCTCGACCTAGGCTACGCCCAGTCTGCTTCGTCGAAATACCGCTCGGGTCCCCTATCCTTAGGTCCTCTGTGACCGCAATGACGCTCCTATACAAAGTTTAAAATTCAAGCATCGGACATCCATATACAAGTTTCAAAAGTACAAACACCTTAGAATTGGTAAACTAACATCTCTTTCTCAACCAACAAGCTTCTTGGTCAAGTTGATACAATGATTCTTGAAGGAATCAATCACAGTCATCCAACGACGCACTCTCACCCGAAGCGCCTGGATACAAATTCAAAATCAATTCCAGATACAAAATTACAACCAATTTCAAAAAATACAAGGCACTTAGAGCTGCATAGTACTCTGGAGGGGAGTTGGTCGCCATTCGATTTGGAGGAGAGGCCATCGAAACGGTAACCTCCACCTGCTCCCCATCCGAGTCCACATAGCGGAGAACCCTGTAAGCATAGGGAACATCCTCCGGGTCGACTCCTTGGTGTAGACACCTACTTTTGTCCCCATTCTCGAAAGGGAAGGTTCGATGATGAGAATATAAATCTCCACTTGGCAACGCATCTCCTATGAAATAACGAATCTCAATCGCCCTTTTCATTTCACCCGAACCTGCTATTATAGAAACCTGCTAAAAATAGTAACTGCCGTAACGGGTAGTTGCTAAAAGTGGCAAGACATAAAAATAGAAACCTGTCAGAATTAGGTGTTGCAATCCAACATAAATCCTAAAAGAAATAGAATTTGCAAGAGGAATCCTGTTCCTAGTATAATTCGAAAATAAGAGTTACGTATTAATTAAAATCCTAACGAACCTAGAGTTCGTAACGGGCCCAGACGCATTCCGTCATAAAGTTAATACGCACTAAAAGACTAGGATAAGTCTCAAAGACTCCGTATTCCACGAGTCCAAATCTGACAAGGAAATACGACCCAGACCCTATTTTCAACGCCTGGCTCTAGGCGCTGAAATTACTTGGGTACGTGTTCTCTCCTAATTCTTCTTGGATTAGTGCTCTAAAAATCTATCTTTCCACGAACTCTTTTCTATAAAATATAGCACCCAATTCGACTCGAAACCAACACAGACACAATTCATATTCTGAGTATTGACTCCAACCCCTAAGCCTAAGCCTCACGCTGCGAAATTGATCCCGCGTTCTGTCGCAATCGATCCAAAATCGAACAGAACGAATCCTGACCCTGTAGCTGAAGAATTAAGCCCGGATACTGGAACCTTGCCCGGAAACTTGAGATTCGTTAAATAAAAGGAGAAATAGCAAAGCCAAAGTGGTTAGTTTTCTGAGAACCGTGACGCACCTCTCAGGGTGCGTCGTAATGTGTCCCTTCGTATGATTTAATCGCTTTCCTTGCCCTTTTATAAAACTGTTAAACTATTAAATCTGATTGTTCTATCACGCCTAATAAAGATAATATCCTGGAATTGAACTATCATGCTAGGTCCCTTAAATCAATCTAAACAAGATAATCACGATCGATATAGTATTATGTGTTGCATATGTTTAAAATCAATTCAGATTAGTTTAATAGTTAACGCATGTCCCTTCAATTATTTATGCTGAGCTAGTAAGGATATCCTGCCTCTGGAGTTATCGAAGAGCGAGTACTCCTCTCGGTAGTTACAGTCCCCCGAACCCTCAATCTCTGCCCTGCGGGTGTACGTTGAGCGATCCCCACACCAGGAATCACAAGGGAACCTATGGCCGTCGTGGTCTAACATAATTGCACTCCCTTTATGTCACGATAACCGGGTTTGTCAGTTTTTCTCATTGTCGTTAAAAACTGAATGGCGACTCCTATATTACTAGTCAATTGGGTGTAAACTCACAGGAAATCCAATTACACTTGATTTGACAAAAGAAACGTCACGCCCACGAGGGACGAGGTCACGCATTAGCCTCGTGCTTTTTCGACCCCCTCACAGTGGCGACTCCACTGGGGATAGTGAAGGAAATACTCGTGCTCGTAGGTAATCAAAATAGCCGAAGGGTGAAACGATCCTACCCCGCGTTTATTTCCCCATCAAGTTGGGATGACTTGAAAATCAGCATATTAATGTGAACGGACAGAACCGCATAACGAATCTTGGCTCCCTTGGATGTTTCATCTCGGGAGTGGGACTAAGGATACCATCGCCAACGGGGGGTGCATACGCTTCGAATGTTGTCCACTCTTGCACTTTTCGCTAGTAGTACACCCGTCCCAAACCCAATCGCTTGCCCACTAGGTCCCTCTCATTGGTGCATGCCCCTTGGCTTACATCGTGATTGGCCTCTTGGGCGAAATTCGTCTGTTGAAGGCACTACCTCGACGGGGCATGTGTTGGATCTGCGATAGAAGCGGTACCAAGCCGGCACAAATACTACCATAGAATCCTATCATAAACTACGTGACAATTATTATTTTGCCTCATGAGATGTTAGTTAATGTGTGTAGCGAATTATGTGATTGTGTGTGACAAATAATGCTAGAAAACCAACGACCTTAAAAATTGCCCAAACATTCGTAAACCAATTGGCCAAAGAGTTATACCAAAATACGTGTTCCGCAAACCCGAACGATCGCCACAAAAATAAGCGACGCTCGGGATGGCCCGTAACGAATCCACAAACGCTGCACAACGCGTAAAGGACGTTATTAGGCAAGCACGCAAAATCAAAGTCGCATAAATGAAAAGATATACGCAAACAGAAGACAAGGACCAGCCAGGGACGCATTTTCAACGCCCCTGGCTGGGCGCCAATATTTCTCACGCCCTTCGCTGGTGCGAAGTTGCTGCCTGGCCTTTTGGTCAGGCACAGCAGCCTCGGTGCCGCGCATAAAAATACGTAGCAAAAAACACTTTTCGTAAAAAAAAATTTGCTGCGAGGGCGTATGAAGAGGCACTCGATTCTAAAAGCGACTAAAAATAAAATAGTAAAAAACTCTTCGTGTCGTTGTTAGGCCCCTACGACGACAATGTTCGGCACCAAAACCGAGCATGCTAATAACTATGAATGTCACACGGGCAAGTGTTTCGAAAATCCAAAGAATGACCAAGAAAAAAACCAAAAGTGTACCAACAGAAAGAGAATGAAAAACCAATAGAGAGAGTCAAAAGTCTAGACTAATTAACGCTTAAACTTTGGGGCCTAAACTTTAGCTTATCTTATGCATAGGGCTGGTCCTGCCACTTGGTGCCGATCTGAAAATCAAAGGTTAGTGCGTCTTGAAGCTACATTACCAACGCAAGGTTTAGTAACTCCAAGCTCCGTCCGTCATTCCCCTTTCAAGGATCTCCGCTCCCCCAACCTCGATTCGCACCCTCAAACATGTCCATCGAAGAATTGCGAGACCGGATGGTCCAAATGACCCAACTCATGAGCCAACTGAAAATGGAAAACGAAGCCTTAGCAGCTGCGCAAGCAAAAAATAACCTCGATAACGAGAAGAGGATCGAAAAAAATGGTTCTACAGCAAACCATGGGGAGCAAGTACTTCTCTCTCGATCCTGAACCTTTCCTGGCAAACTACCAGAAAAGTTTAGTTCATCTGACTTACCAAAATTCAAGCCACGGACAACCCCCGTGATCATCTCTGAGCTTCATGAATGCCATGAACTTGAAAGGCGTGGACAAGTCATGTATTTACTGCCTTTCCTTTGTCCTTGCAACCTGTGCCGCTCAAATGGTACTACCACCAGGACCCTAAGCTCTTCCCCACTTGGGAGGACTTTGTCAATGTCTTCATCAAGCAATACTCGTCGAACATGGATTTTCAAGTCACCATGCGCGAGCTGGAAGTCCTCTTCCAAAAGAAAAATGAAGGTTTCACAACCTACTTTGCTAGATGGAGGGACCAAGCGGCCCAACTAATCAATAGGCCTCCCGAAAACAGAATTAGTCCAAAAATTCATTGACAACCTGGACCGGGCTTACAGACAACACCTTAGGTACCTGGGCCTTGATACTTTCAAAAGAGTTTATGATGGGGAATAAAGATCGAGGATGATCTCGCAACAAAACAATACAAGCAAGCCCGCATACAAAAGTAACACTTACAACAGGGGCCCACACATCCCAAGCCAAGAGTCCATCCGTAGAGGAGACCCCTCCGGAGAAGCCCTGGAAGATGGGTCCGAGATCGAAAGTTTGCCCCACTCGGGTCGACTTTGGTTGCAAGCCCTCAAAAGACTAACTAATCAAGGAAAGTTGAGGCCTATAGGCCCCACCCGTGACCCTCCTGTCAAAAGTAAATATTGGGTCGAAGGTACTTACTGCAAATTCCATCAAAAGGAAATGGGCATGACACTGAAAACTGCTGGAATCTAAAAAACACGATCCAGGACATGATAGAGGATGAAGTAATACTCCCTAACGTTGGCAAACCCAAAAACAACAAGAGCCCACTCGGCTCTTGTCACATCTCTCTCGACCAACCAGAAAATAAGAACTTCGACCCTATGGCGTATATTACACCTCAAGGTGCACCACTCGCAGTGGTCCCTATGGATCGAATCAAGAGAGAAGTGTGCGGTGTGTGGGATGATGATGCTGAAGATATCTACCTATCTCAAGTATCGGGCAATGACCTCTTTACCGAAACTTGGCCGGGTATGCTCTCATTGACACCACCCCTCAGGAGCCGAAGTCGACAATCTCACCGATCCGGAAGGATATCCAACCGGATATTCGCCCACCTCCCATGGACGATATCCCACTCAGACAAACTCCTGAGAATGAACGGCACACACCTTCGCAGAAGTCATTGAAAATCCTCCTTTGAGCAACTAAAAAGAACTAAGGCCGAGATTACCATCTAGGATCTCATGTGTACTTCAATGGAGCATCGCGGAAAAACTTATTCGCTTACTTGACCTCATCTCAATGCCTACGGATATCACACCTGACTCATTGGTTAACCACGTCACAAGAGATGCTGGGAAAAAAGCAATAGTTTTTACTGACAAAGACTTGCCCAAGGAAGGAGGTGCCCACAACAAAGCCCTCTATCTAGTGGTTGGATGCAAAGGACAAAACATCCCCCTAGCGCTGTAGATAACGGTTCGACAGTTAACGTTTGCCCATTGCGAACGCCCATTGCTTGGGGCTAGGAAACGATGACTTCCAAACCTCCACGCAAGGAGTACGAGCTTATGATAACTCTCGAAGGCCAGTGTTGGGAAAAATCAACCTTACAATACAAACGGGCCTGTGGCACGCACCACGGAGTTTCAAATAATCGACATCAAGCCCACTTTCAACCTCCTCTTGGGGCGACCTTGGCTCATGACTTAGGAGGTGTGGCTCTACCTTGCACCAAATGGTTAAACTTAACCATCACGGGGTAATTCTGGAA